>NW_026267383.1:123290-128326 GCF_000697945.3 Frankliniella occidentalis | reverse complement strand
CTTCGAACTCGATCTGTCTTTTTATGACACAAAACGACCCTGAAAATCCCAGGTCGCTCGCTCAATAAAGCATTCCGGTGAAGCTGAAATGCAGAAGAATGCGGGGAAGAAGAAAACGGAAATCGCTATGCTTTAACATGGTGACTTCCGTTTTCTTCTTCCCCGTATTCTTCTGCATTTCAGCTTTACCGGAATGCTTTATTCGTTCTCGAGTTATCGTGCGGACAGACAGACAGACAGACAGAAAAAGTTGTTTTTGACCAGACGGAGTAATAGGCTTCGCTAATCGCTCAGCCAATGAAGTTAAAATTTTCAGCAAGAATTATGTTGCGAGTTGGTATCAAAGTGTTCGTTTTAGTGGTTTATGTCGACTGCGGCTGTGTTCAGTGTAAGTGCACTTACTCTTTAATTTGCGCATCTTGCCCTCGATTTGTTTCCACCTGACGTGTTCTTCCGTTTTGGCGTAATTGCCAGTTATGGATGTGTTGTGAACTCTAACCCTACTAGCACCTTGCACATTGATTTGCAGTGATGCCATTTTTCTGTTTGCGGTGGATATCCTGTTTAGCGCTTCTAACGAACTTAATGTGTAATTATTTCCTTGTCTGTGTACGTGACTATAGGGATGCCCTACCCTCTTCATTCGGTGTTTCAGTTCGTCTATCATCCAGCAACATCATGCCACTCATACGAGTCGCGGCGGCTGATCGCAAAGTGTCAAAGTTGTTGGTCGCTGAGACTTTGAGTGAGTCATTGAGTGGTGCGATGAAGAAACTCAATCTAATCGGCTCTGATTCTGACTTCAAGGTTAGTGTTTGCTTCTAGTTTCCCACATGTCCTCAAACTCGAACACCTTGGCCTCATAACCTATACTTTCTTTGTTTGTTTGTTCAGTAAACTTTACTTTCATATTTATTCAACAGGTGTGCCTCGAGGAAGATGGTCCGGAGGCAGGAAGCGAAGTTGATTGTGAGGATGTCTTCCAGGAACTTTTGAAGGATGCTTTTTCTCAGAAGAAAAGGTTGAGCTTTCTGATACTCCCAGTTAACTCACAGTGGACAAGGTCTGATTCGTCTGGTACGTAAAGATTATTCTGGTTGGTCCCTTACTTGTTCTGTGACTATCCTATGTATACTATCCTCATGTTCTGTTGTCCTTCTAGAATCGTCTTCATCATTGTTGTCTTCAACTTCGTCTTTATCCTCAACTTTGTCACAATCACCACCCGGATCACCTGCTTCTTCTCTGCAAGCAATTGCCAGCCCAAGTTATTGCACGATGGAGGGGTGGTCTCCACTGCCTATGCGTGATATCGCCCTGGCATTGGATCCCGTGCTGAAGTCACTAGGAGAGCCCGTTGACCAGCAGCCTCGGAACATGTACAAGCTTAAACAAGATGCTGTGAGGGCCGCTTCCATATTCATAACAACCCACATTCTGCTAAGTGTTAAAGATTATCGCCAGTGTAGTTCAATTCATTATGCACAGTCAGTCTTTCACTTTAATAATGGTTTATACAAACCAATCTTCAAGCAGAGCATCAATGGGGAAGTTTGTGGGGATGGTTTTGATGACTTTGTTTTAAAGGTCTATAATGCTGTTTCTTTTGGCAAACCGTCTGACTTGAAGAAAAAGAGAGGGAAACGTTCCTGGGCAGTGGTTCCTGAAGAGAGCAGTGATGTTGACGATCCTGATGTCATTGTGAATCCCTGCAGACATAGTCTTGATTATGGTTGTGTTGCATACAACCCTCCTCTACCAGCTGATGAATCTCCAGAGTCACAAGAAGATAAGAGGCTCATTCTAATCTCATTGACGAAAACTCTGCAGAGGTAATCAAACTTTTGCGCCTTACTTATTCCACTCAAAGAGGAGAAATCATTGCGCGTAAGCCTTTGAAAATAATTGTAACTGACTTCTTTCCACGGTGGCCTCACTTTAAATGTGCCATTAATCTTCTGCAACATGTGAAGACCCTCATGGGCAAAGATATTTTTTTCTATATTTACTGAAGAGTGAGCTAAGAAGGCAAAACAAATTTGTGGCTTCATGGAGGCTTTGGGTGTTGCTGAGATGAGTTCAGGTCAACCAGCCAAGGTCGAGAGAGCTAACAGAATTTCCAAGATGACTGAATTAATGGATGGAGCTTGTGAAGGAAATGAGAGGCCTCAAATTATTTTGTCAACTGCAACCATTCCTATCATCTCAAAATGTTTTAATGAGGACCTTTCCTTCATGCTACAAGTAATCCCTGTAAGTATGATAATCCAGTATGATCCCATCTTCTAATTTTTTCACAAATGAGTGTTTTAACTTTTGGTTTTCTTTTGCAGTCTGATTCAAATGAAGCTGATATTCTGGAAGCATCTCAGTGTTCTAATGGAAACTCTATTCTTGTTCTTAAAGGTATGTAAAATTACTTTCATTCTGCCTTTAGTTTCTAAATAGACTATTTAATTAGTTTTATTTAATTACAGGAGCCAGCATTTTTGATGAGGAATCTTATCCTTACTTAGTTATTCAGAATAGTTTTCTAATTAAGTGTGTTGACTTAGTTCAATCATTAGCAGCGTTCATATCAAGCTTTTATGTATTTGGCTACTCATACAAAAATGAAGTCAAATGCACTCTAGAATTTATTCAGAGGTAAGATTATTTGTAAAATACTTCTGACATGATATAATATCTTCACTTGCAACTACAACTTAATATTTTTATCATAGGTTTCTTTTGAACGTGAGCCCTGAGAAGGGCAGCAAATTCCCCAAGCGCTTTACAGAGAATGTGATTGCCAAGGTTGTCAACCTTTCGAATGAACTACAGTCATTCAATTCCCCGTGGGCTCTTGGATTTTAATGTTTTAATCATGGACTCTACATTCAAGTCAACTTGAAGTTTTAACCACTTCCATTAAAAATATGGGGATTTTAAATAGGATTTTTCTTTAATGCTGTCAGAGGTAAGTTGTGTATCAATGAATTATGAACTGGTTGCATTGGGTCTGTTTCTGGATCTGATCTTTGTAATTACTTTTCTGCTTTCCCTTAGGACACAGCATATTTAATTTT
Organism: Frankliniella occidentalis; assembly: GCF_000697945.3. Taxonomy (NCBI): domain Eukaryota; kingdom Metazoa; phylum Arthropoda; class Insecta; order Thysanoptera; family Thripidae; genus Frankliniella; species Frankliniella occidentalis. The sequence goes on along the minus strand of NW_026267383.1, from coordinate 125,258 downwards.
TGAAGGAGCAGCTGCAGTTGAGTCTCTACTACAGAACCAAATTGACCAAGGTGTACCAAACCAAATTGATCTGAACATACTAAAGTAATTTTTTATTTTTGTCTTTTAATGCTGTTACTTTTGATTCTAGATTATCAACTAATCACTGACATTTTTCATTTCAAGGTGTCTCCTATGAAATCCATTTATAGCTGGGACAATGTGAAATCAGCACAATATGGAAATGAACTGAGCTTTATTTTTAAGAATCTTCTATTCAATCTGACTTATAAATTTGTTTCCTGCTTGGTTTTTATATGTACACCTAGATTTTTATCTCTGCTACAGAAGTAAGTTATCTTACTTGCTATCAATTGCTACTACTAAAGAAACTATTTTAGTAATCTATTCATTTGTGTTATCACAAGCTATTGTCTGTTATTACCTGACATTTTGAAATGCTTAGTTACTACAGTGTTAATGATTTGGAAAATAAATGAAGTGAAGTTAACACGCTGACTTTCTTTTGCATTGCCTTTATTGAGATTTCACTGAGATTGATGACACATTTTATGCAGTTTCTTGAAATTTAACGTTAAACGGAGAACTAACTTTAAGGAAAAGGTCGTGACATTTTACAAGAACAAAATGATAAATTTAATACGGTTTCTTGAAATATAATATGCAAAAGGAGATGAAATTTGAGGAAGGTGTTACGACGTTTCAGAACAATTGAGTAATGAAATTTCATTTTGTATCGTAATGAAATTTCACTACGTACTTGTAATGAAATATTTAATAACGTTGTCATGAAATTGTAATGAAAATAGCTTTATATTAATGTTATTAAAATGTTATTAAATTTTTTTTACAGTGTAGTCTATTACCGTTGAACACCGATCCGGCAGATAACCGTAGAACAAAGGAACGGGTAGCTAATAGAAGTTGGAAAAATAAGTCCAAATGATAATTTCATGTGGACATTATGTGCCACTTGAACCCCTTGTCCAAAATTTCTAGTTGTGTATACTTTAAAGTAACTTTTGTGTACCTAAAATTAAGTTTCAGTTAAGTGGAGGCAGGTATGTAGGTAAAACTTAAGTTTTTCCTCCCGGGTAGCCGTAAACGTAAGTTATTTTGTCGTCTTCAAAGTCCGTCTGAAGGTAAGCGGCGGCGTATATTTATTAAATTTTTCGGAAACCCAGACTCGAGCGTCAATAAGTTGAAAAAGATCCCGATTACACTCAAAAAGCCCTTTCTAATGGTGTAGGAGAGTGACCTATCGGCTCTGAGTCACTGTTCCATACTATTACCGGAAAAACTTTGAGGAACTCCCATATTTGAGGAAACCTTCACCGATCTCGACTCAGAAATTTTGAGGAATCTTTTGGAAAAGGGATACAGTGTTTGGAAATTATATACTTAACGTACGGCGAAGGAAATAAGGTGAATTAAGGTAAACTCTGCTTGTGACGCTAATTATCCTAATTGGAGCTCCCCTTTTGTACGTCCCAACTCTACTGACTAGTTTCTTCCTTCAATAACTATAAATCCGGTATTAAAAAGCGAAAAAAATTACTCGTGACTCAGAGCAATGTTTCATAATGAAAGATGTACGGCGATTGTCTAACTGACCATCTAGACAGGCCGTGACCAGTGAAGACATTTGAAGTCGTAAAGTTTCTACACTTACTGCCAAGTGGTATTGATCGAAAGAGTTGGGAACGCCTGAGGCGTGCTTATCTACCAACACTAAGGTAAAGGGGGTCATCACACTGCGAAAAGTGAGGCGAGGACGACGGTCCCCTTCGCTTTGAAAAGTGTGTGGCAATGTCAAAGCAAAAACAATTGGTGCACTACGAAAATACCCCGGTAAGTCTAGCCCCAACCCTTTGCTATGACCGTTAAATGTTAGGATAGAGAAGTAAACTTGTACGATAGGTTTTAGCCCGCCCTTCTGCTTTGAAAAAGCTATCCAGCGGGCTTATG
>NW_026267383.1:121564-122720 GCF_000697945.3 Frankliniella occidentalis | reverse complement strand
TGTTCCACTAGAAGGAGATGTGCTAGAGACTTAAAATTATCAGGGTATCTGGATCTAGGACAACTCGCCCCGACTCTCTTGTCCCCGGTCCAAGTCGACCCATGCCCTGCCCGGTCCCGCCCTTTTTCGGTCTCGGTCAACTTGTCCCCAGTTATATGAAAAAAGAATAAGTGCACAAACCACAGGGTACTTTTTTTTTACCAGCACAGACGTGAACGAGATATGCATACTAGGTGCTACAGTAACGACCCATATATTGCTGAATTCAGTTTTTAACGTACATTACGAATTTTATAATTATATTGCCATATGGTGGCTTTCTGACGCTACAGGGTCGTTTTTCGATTTTACATTCAAAAGCCCATAAGGAACCCATGTTACAATGCAAAGACCTTGAGCGAGTGGTACCCGGGGTCCGATCGGGACAACGGGGAGGTTTTGGAATGCCCAGAGCAAGGGTCATCTCTATCTTTATCATCTCTATCTTTAACATGTAACTGCCGGTCTGATAGATTTTTTGCCGTTGGCCACCCTACCTCTGCGTGGTAGTGTAGTGCACCTTCTCGCTTATGGTGAAGAATGCCCTATGCGGCCCCTCGCCCCACTCCCATGCGAATCACAACATTACTATCCATCGACAATAAAGCAAAGTGTTCGCAAAATTCATGGAAAATAAAAACTAAAAAAAAAAGAAAAAAATCTTAAGGTCCACTCCTAGAGAACGAAACGCCTACGGCAAAATATTTCTGTTTTGGCCATTTTGGTAAGAAAAACTCCCTTTCGTAAGTTGACAGTGAAAGCCAGGCGGACATTTTATCCCAGAGGGTTCATCTTTCACGATTTACTCCTTGGACACCATCGAACATTTTCTTAAAAATAATGTATTTATTTTTGTGCCACTTTTGTGAGTAAAACTCCCTCTACCGCCTAAACGGTGAGAGATAGAGCCAAACAGACGCAATTCTAGCCCAAGGCCTCTTTTTAGACGATCTAGTCTATACCAGCAGGTTTGGCGCGCGGGGGAGCGGTGCGTTATGCTTCGTCCAGATGAAATTTAAGGAAGGTGTTACGACGTTTCACAACAATTGAGTAATGAAATTTCATTTTGTATCGTAATGAAATTTCACTACGTACTTGTAATGAAATATTTAATAAC
>NW_026267383.1:112715-121410 GCF_000697945.3 Frankliniella occidentalis | reverse complement strand
AAAGAAAACGTTTTCTATAAAGACCTTCACCTGAGCTCTGCAGTGGGTCTTCCCTGGAGCACAGGAAGCAGCATGACCGAGCATGTCGTCCCAAAATAAAATTTTGGACTGCTGTTGACCGGAGGAGAGGGGGCCGGCTAGGAGAGCTCGACTTGACGAAGACGTTTTCATTCTTGCCTATCCGGCTTATGTACCCTTTATAGCAGGAATTGTGCACGCTAACGACGGAACGGCCTTTCACCTTTTCTCTCAGTCCGTCATTTCGCTGAACACTAAATTTAAGCAAACCTCCTATGCCCTTGCCCGTCAGATCTCCACTGTCTTTAATAAATTCGGCCCCACAGATGCGACGCATTGCTTATTCTTATTACTCATTTCTCTCAACTCAATTCATGCTATGTAGCGTCCGCAGCATAAAATAAAACAAGCGCCGTTGCGGTGGCGACAACCTCCTCTAGGCAGTGTTATATGAAGAAAAGTAATTCTTTCCACCCAAAACTGACTAAATGCAGCAAGCGAATAGCAATACGAAAGAGACGAGTTTGGGAGAGCCAATAATAGACACGGCCGGTTAGACCATTGTTGAAACAACGAACGGCCGCGCCACGGCGGCCGGCTTCTGCTGACAGGGAGGCCGCAACGACATGCGGCCAGAGTTAATACAGTCACATAAATTAAAGAAAGTCACCGTTCAAATATTTGTGATCAAACATTAGTTATGGCTGCAAGTAGTATCACGCCGCAAGAAAAACAGGGAAAATAAGTCTTCATTTGCCCCAAACCAATCTTTCAACAAATATTGGCCATGTTCAAATGGGCCAAATATACTTTTGTTCAATTTTCATTGAACCTTAAAAAAAATGTTAAGGGCCTTTGCCCAGTATTGCAGATCTAACGGTTGAGTCGTGAGAGCGCTCTCCAGCACCTCTCGGGGCGCGGGGCTGGCGCTCCCGCCTGCCCGGGCTGCCGGTCCCCGCCTGCGGCGGTGCGGTCATGACGTCATATCTCAGTCAATTTTGGTCGCAGACACCCCGTTCAAAGCCCACTTTACTCCTTAGACTCTGACCTTGGACGCCGCGGATAAGTAAAGTTTGAGATTTCCGGCTGGTTTGGGCGCAAATAAGCCTCAAAGATAATTGAACACTTTGGAAAAGTCCAAAAATGAGATTTAACGTGGATTTTAATAAGTTCAAATGTTCAAATCGGTCCAAACGACTATTGCAACTTGTTCCTTGTAGTCTAGCTAACATTTTGAGCTGCCACCCACCTCTGTAGCTCACACCGTTCAGCTGTGAGGTAGGAAAAGCCGTTGAGTGGTAAATGTTCAAAATTTTGAAGTTTGAACACGATTTAAGCCAATCGGCACGGTGGGATTTTGTGTGAATTTGGGCTGGAGACTCGTTAGACATGCTATAAACGATCCCCAAAGTTTGGTACAGTTCGGAATTCTGTCCAGGTCAAAACACAATTTGACTGTACTAGACCTCTAGCTCATCTACTTCCTTTACACGGACGGACAGACACGAGAGCGGTTGCATAAGCCCGCTTAAATGCTTTTTTAATAGCAGAAGGGCGCGCCGAAAACTCTCCTAAATCGCAATTAACAGGTTCATAATGTGAATAGTGCTGTGAAATGCTGTGGAGTATTATGTTCCTGTATAAAAGCAAAGCGCGCGAGAAATTTTTTGACTCCATATTTGAATTCTAGATCAGTTGACGAGAGAAGAAATAGGTCGATTTGGTGTATCAATGCTAAACAACGATAATGATAATGATAGGAGTACTTGTAGCTTTTGTGGTATGCTACACTGAGCACTTTATTCTGAAGCTAGAACAACCATTACAAGTGTTGTGAACTCGCGAGCGAAGCGAGCGAGAAGCCAGATCCGAACCGTTTCATTGGACACCTCAGGATCGATTTAAAAAGGGTTTTTAATGTAATTTTTAGCTTTTTCTTTTCATATTTTACTGTCTTTCGTCTTTTGTTGCCCCCCTCCCCCCCACCCCCGTGTCGGCACCTCTGTGCGCTCACCTGAATACTTTGATACCTTCTCAACATCAAAAGTGATTAACATGTCATATAGTTAAACCGAGTGTTTTAGTTTTAGTGTTGCAGAACTCAGCCTGCGAAGTTTCGCGAGTGTCCTATGAAGAGGAACGAAAGTGATACCGTCATCTGGGCTACTTTGGCCCACTTTCGAACTTTTAACCCCTGTGGCTTCTAATCCACATGCACCACAGATTTGAGTCTTTGGTATTGGTCAGGTCCGTGGTTTGACTCGACAATAGGCATAGCAGATTTTTAAAAAATGAATCTGGCTCTTTATAAAAAAATAAAAATAGGATGGGCAAAGCCGCCCCCGTCGGAAGGGCCACTTTGATCCATCTACTAATTTGCGGTCTTTTCTCCACACTACCAAGTAAATTCACCCAGATTCCATTTTTAGACTGTCTCAAAGGTATTCGATGTCTATTGAGTCCCAAATTTGAAATAAGTTCATGCTTTCAAGTCGAAAAAATCTCAATATTTTATGAACAGTCAGCAATGAAGGTGGTCCTTAGGGTGAGTCGTATATCGCTTATTTTCGATTCTTGGGTTGTAATAGTGTTTTCCAGGCGCCATTTTGGATGAAAACTCCTGGAAACATGTTTTAAGTTTTTTCCTTTAACGTTTTCATAACCCTACCTTGCCTGTTATTCTGGCCTGCCATAAGAGGTGGTTTTGAAAACTTCAATTTTGGGCGTATTTTTTTCTTGTCTAAACACGCAATTTTACAGCCCTCTGGGTGAAAATTTTAAGGAGAAGGCTCTATCTCTGCCGGTTTGCATGATATGAATTGTTTTTAAATTGCTGTAAATAAGCAACCTTTTCCCTTCCAATAATAATTCGTAGCTCGAAAACCGGCTGAGATAGAGCCTTTTCTCCTTAAAATTTTCACCCAGAGGACCGTAAAATTACGTGTTAAGTCAAGAAAAAAATTCGCCCTAAATTGAAATTTTCAAAACCACCTCTTATGGCAGGCCAGAATAACAGGCAAGGTAGGGTTATGAAAACGTTAAAGAAAAAAACTTAAAACATGTTTCCAGGAGTTTTCATCCAAAATGGCGCCTGGAAAACACTATTACAACCCAAGAATCGAAAATAAGCGATATACGACTTACCCTAGTGGTCCTGTGCTAAGCGTTTTTGGTAAGAACGTGTCGGTCAGAGGCGAAAACCCTGCTGCGTGGTACTTGAATTCTAAATGCAGGAATTCCACATATTTTTTAATGTTGTTCAGATCACTTCGAAAAGAGGAGAAACTTTAAAAGTCATTGGCCAGGATATATGTAACTTCAGCAGCATTCATGGCGTCCGCTACCTTGCAGAGGGTAGTACATATTCCAGGTAAGTGTACCACCCGACGGGTCGCCGACTCGTATAATACTGGGTACCCGGACCTTATAGTACCGTATAATACCCATAACATTCTCGTATAATACCCTTCAATCCTGCAATATTCTTAAGTATTTCCTTTCCAAATCAATAAATCGGCAAAAAACATTATACTTATGCCAAAACGATTATTATACATAGAACTTATTTTTACAATAGCCATGAAGTTGCAAGGGACCGAACAATATTATAGCCAATATTGCAAACTCAGTTAGCATGGGCCTATCGAAAGCAGAATAAGGTATATCATTTTCTTAAATTGACGAGCCTTGTCTGAAGTCGCATTATGTTTAAGGCCTTACATCACAGTTGAGCCCCTAGTTTCCTGACTCGGGAAATGTCTAGAGTGCCCCCTGTCTGGAGTTTCAGCCTCCGGCATCGTGAATCAATGTAAATGTGGTGGTGCTTCACTGTTATTCAAATACTGTCACGTTACACTATATAAAATGTGAATTGTGTCACATTATTTAGAATATTATTTCACATTCGTTTTCACGTGACATAACTACGCCACCTATGCATTGAGACCTGGAGGGCAGAGCGGTGCAAAAGGTATGTCACGTTCCAAAGAATGTGACATGGTATACTAAATAATGTGACACAAGTCACAGCATCTCAATAACAGTGTTGGCGAATAGGAGAAGGCTGTCTGCTGTCTTGGCAACCTCTCAACTGGCTCAAGATGGTGTGATAAATTCGTTTCGTACTTTGCGCCGTATTCCGTGTTTGTTCCTGTCATCGTCGATATGGTACGTGAATAAACTGCAGTTACTCTGAATAGCTTTCCTAGCAGAATACTAAATTAGTTTTGCCTATGCGTTACAACAAACAGGTGATTCGTAGCATGACCGTATAACCTGTGGTTTGGCATTCTAGAAGCTTAAATGGAATTATTTTCAGGGGTGACTCTTGTATCCCTGAGTTTTGAGGTTCCATCAGGACCCCACACCTGCTTTGAAAAGTGGGTTAATCCAATACGCCGTAGTTGCACAGCGTGCTCATAAATACTTTTACGCCGGTTTTTGTTTAGAAACCGACCAGAAAGTATGGAAAAGGGTCAAAAAGGGTTGCACTACCAAAAATCTCAAAGATAAAAAATAATTGAGGGTATTTTGGCCACTTTATAGGATATTTATGTAATAAATGGCGCGTTAAATAGAAAAATTGTCTTGAAAATTTGCATAGAATTTATTTTGATGTGGCAAAAAATGGTTACACTGAAACCACATTCAGCCCCTGAATTGTATCGCCAAAGTAAATAAAATATGCATGAAAAATGCATAAAATTGATAAATTGAACTAATTTGCGCTAGCGCTTTTAAAAACAAAAAATAAAATAATTTAAAAGCAAAATATAAGCGTAAAAATAACTTTTATAAAAGACAATAATAATGAATTCAACAAGAATAGGGACTTTCTGGTCCTTTATAAATAACGAGGCACTTCTTTGTCTCACAAATCATCGTCTTCTGTGTCACTTGTGAACGCCGGGGGTGCTAGACTCTCTCAGCAGAGAGAGCACACTGGGGCAGAACTTTAGTGTTTTGGGCTTAGGTTTTGGTCTTAATGTGTAGAGCAGAGGGTCACTGGAGACGAGCAAACAATGAAGGAGGTCAGTGTTGCCCTTAGTGCGGCTGGAAGTCCTAGTATGGTGTTTCCTAAAGTGACGTATATTTTTGTGACGTGACTCCAAAGGTTCCTCGGAAAGAAGGCCCATTGGGCACTGGGGCAATTCTCATTATATCCGCACCATGAATGAGGACCTAATGGACAAGACAAATTCTAATAATCTGGGAAATGCGCTTTAAAATTTTTCAGATTCACAAACTAAGTTACCTTGTGCATACTACATGGCATCCGATACCACGGGTAAGCGGCCACGTAATCACGTGCTGTTTGCAGCGCATACTGTTGAAATGCCGGAATATCAACAACATGACACGTTGACAGAACAATTAAAATGACTCGAAATCTTTCTAGCAATGCAGCATCAAGACCTTCAGGAAAAAAAGCTTGTAATTTTGGTTTTTAGCAGATGATACCGTACAAACCTTACTTAACTGAGACTTAACATAAGTAAACATAAGAATATTTAAGTAAGGTGTCATTGCTTTTACTCTCGGTAAGGACAGAGAAGCGAGAGCAGGGCCAGCAATCTTAAATATTGTGCTAGGGGGGATAGTGAGGCTGAGGCTGAGGCTGAGGCAGTGAGGCTCGATTCCCGTCGCCGCACGCCCGAGCCGAGCGGGCCGCGCCAACCCCCACCCCCACCCGCTCCCTTCGCTGGAGCCCCCGCTTGTAAACTAAACACAGGGAGGACGCCGGATTGTAAACAGGCCGTAAAACGAATGATATGGTGATAGACGATACAGTGCGGTCACAATCACAATTCTTTTTAATGTAGTGTCTGTAATGTTTTTCTTAAATCATATAAATTATTTTACAAATATGGGAGAAAGGTAGAACAAAGCTTACTCTTAAATTTGTATCATCTGCTTTCACGATCCGTTTCTGGTCGGAACTTTTTTTTTTAAACAATAAAAGTGAGTGTGAAACCGAGTTAATTATTGCCTGTTAGTGAAGCTGTTTGTGAATCCTGGAAAAACCTGCGGGCTAGATTACCGTCATTAGTATTTCCACAACCACCCGGCTTTGGGCTGTCTACTTTTATTCCAAGACCTTCTTTTAGACTTTTCTGGACTAGCTTTCTGCAATTTCATTTCCGCCTTTTGGGCGACGGAGTACTTTTTATACGACCCTAATAGAAAACGAAGGTCCTATTTTGCCCCTAGTTTGTTCTAAAGTTGTCCCTCAAATTTGTGAGGGACTAGAAACGGGATTTCGCTTGTATTGAAATCCCTCCGAAGTTCCATTTTGGTGAAATCCCTCCGAAGTCCCTTTTCTCTCCCACTCGCCTTTTGGCGCCGTTCACAGAAGATAGAGAAGGAGGCTTCCTGGACAATTTTAAGTACGTCAGACGACATCAGATGGGCCGCAGATACACTATATGTGTGTTACGGGTACATACTCGAAGTAGTTAGAGACAATAGGAGCGTTGTAGCGCTTTGCAGTACAGACTGGAGCGTACCCTCGGAGGGACTTCCGCGGGACTTCAGAGGCTGGGTATCTTCCAAATCCCTAAGTCCTGTTCTGCCCCCTTTTGATACTTCTGGGGGATTTGGGATAGGACCTACGGAGGGATTTCAAAATTGGGACTCTGGAGGACCTTCGTTTTCTATTAAGGTGCCCCCACAATTAGCGCGAGGCGATGCCGGGTAGGCGATGCCGTGCAGCCAGGCCGTGCTTGCAGGCCGTGCCGGCAGGTTTACCGACTTTAATGCGACAACAGCTTTAATTAGGAGATCGGAGGCGTAGCTCTGCGCAACCGGCACGGCCTGCAAGCACGGCCTGGCTGCACGGCATCGCCTACCCGGCATCGCCTCGCGCTCATTGTGGGGGCACCTTTAGGGGAGTGCTTTGTTGTAATTCTGTAGGCAATATTTAAACACAATTCTAGAAATCTAATCTAAGCATGAAGAACAGACAGAAAAAGCTGCAAGGCCCTTTTGTTTACTCCTGGTAGCAAGAGCTAAATCAATTTTGTTCATCATCGAAGGGACTGCTTTGCACACGTTGCATGTCTGATTACCATCATCTGTCAGTGTGCTATTTATCTTACCGTCAATCATGGACAGCACAGCCCTGAAAAACAATACGCTTTCAACAATTTAAAATATAAAAATCAAACGCTCACTCTTGAACTGAAAAAACACTCAAATTCACTAACTTGTGGCGTAATGTCAAGGAGGAACTGTTGGGCAGGGTAATTTCTACTGGGACCAAGTTCTTAATTTGACTTTGAACATTTTTGTGAATCACCTTTATAACTGGTTTAGTTTCCTTCCGAAATTGGAGCTGAATCGGTCGGCAATGACGTGGGGACCCTGGCCTGTCGTTTTGGTACAAAAGATACTCCGGCTCTAGAAGTAAAGACAAATTTTGCTACATAAGTAACTATTTGAGAAACACCAGCTGACTGAGAGAACGGCAGGCCATTGAAACTATTTGAGAAAAAGTCGCATTCTGCTTCGTGATCTATTTGTATCTGTACTACGCGTTCTACTGGCGTGCGTTTGGGTTGCCTAATCTGAGGGGGTTATTGTGGACGTCCAACCTACCATTCGCTGGCTGCGCTAGTATTTGTAGAGGTACGGCGGCTGTCAAAATAATAGTTCCTTCAGTCAGATTGTCGGTTTCTGGCGTCTGGTTGTATTCCACATACGATGAAGCACCGTCGTATCCCCATTTCCACATAAGGACAAAATCCTTTACCTCTGAACAGCACTCAAAGAGGGACAAGTTTGCCGAAACAATGCGTTTCGCAGTCAGATCAGAAAGACTCTGCAAGTTAAATAACTATATATTCAACCATGCCCTGAAAATAGAACGAATTCATTTTTTTAAAGAAGTGAGATCCTTAACCTGCACGCTTATCGTCATTTCTGCCTCTGTCACTTTCACCGTAGTACGCTCCGGGGGATAACAACGTTCTTTAGCTCGTCGCACATAATCATAACAGGGTAATACGTCAACTCCGTGGTTTATCAAACATTTTCTTATATAAACGTACTGCTCTTTTGTTAAGTCAGCCTGATCCAGAAGGGCCAATGCCTCATCTTCCGAAAAACGTGTGACTCCGGTTGGTACCTGCTTTGAGGTTGGGGGTTGTACTGGGGGGGTAGGTGGTTCTCTCTGTGCTGACAGTGCTAACGAGTCTGCTGCTGCTTTCTGACCAGATTTTCGCAAAGACATTTGCGTGGCAAACACAAGCGCTTTGGTTGACATCTTTTCTCTCACCTCTGCCGTCCTTCTCCGTTTGGAAACCTCAGCCAGACCATCAAAATTATCTTTCTCGGGTCTACCCCTTTTAGACGCTGAAATGCACAACATGATAAATACAACTCTATCTAAACTCTGATTTATTAAAGAATTTCGTAGCAAACCTTGCTATACTGTGGACGGTTCCTTTGATTTTTCGGGAAAAGCATAAATGACACCATCTAACCATTCTTTGTGCAACTCTTCCAGTCTGTCATATTTGTAATTTACTGACTTTATCCGACTCTTTAATTTTGTCAGGATTAATGATAATGCAAATTTGAAGTCCTTTATAACATTGGGGGGCCAATTTTCCTCGTCACTTCCTGCATTGTGAAAGCAAAAATACTCTTTAAATGAATCGCTGACATTCGACAGTAA
>NW_026267383.1:107550-112127 GCF_000697945.3 Frankliniella occidentalis | reverse complement strand
GTAGCGCCCTCTCTCGGGAAGCGCCGGCAACGCCTACCGCTGGCTGCCGCTGCTGCGCTCTGGCGGCGGGACAGCCAAAGCGAGACCGACCGGTTCTAGCCGTGAAAGAGGGGGGGGGGGCAAAACTACACTGCATCCTTACCAATTATCGCACTGTACAGGCATTCAAATTTATCATTTGACCCAGATTGCCTGTACAGTTCGACCAAATTTCTCCTCGTAGTCGCCATCGTAAAGCCTTCGCTTTGAGTGTCACCTTTATAGCCAGAAGTCGTGTAGTGGGTGTGGGAGTTCGTCCAATCAGCTGACGACTTAACCAAGGTCTGCTAACTTAACTTTATTGTTTCTACAACGTTAATGTTGGAGTTACCAACCCTACTATTTATCACAAATCTGAATATTAACGTTTTTCCCTTTTTAGCAATACCTGAAGTTATGATCTTGTAACAGTGACATTAATAACTTTAGCGGAAAAACTTCGGAATTTTCGTTATTTTTTTAACGTTATAGGCGATAACAATAATCGCACCCAAATTTATTTTCTTTGGTCGATTTAACGTTATTGCTTCGACCACAGAATTTTTGTTATAGAATTGTCAATTAACTCAAAAAATATTATCACATATCAGCGCCCGTAAGCGGTAGTTCTCGAATCGGAGTAAGTAGCGAAGTACACTACAGACTGCGTGGGGAATTAAGTTTAATGGTGTGTTCAATGTACATAGAGCACAATTTCGAACCACCTGCGTTGGATTAAAGTACGGATGAACAGTTATGTTTTTCATTAGGATGTAGGTTCTCTTCTTTTTCACTTCGGATTGGGAGTGTGGATTGGGGGGTGGGGGGGCTGATGCCCCGCAGCCGTCACCAGGTACAGCCCACCCGGGCCGGAGCAGAAAATTGACTTACGGTGGGAAATACACATTGAACCTTAGAATTGAACCTGTTCTTACTTATATTCAAAAAAAAATAATAATGACTAAATTTTGCCCAAGTGAGGTTTCCCTTCACTAGTTGAACTCTCTGACAATTTATAAAACATTAGAGAGAGACCCATAGAATCATTGGAAATTGTTTGGATCTGAAGGGTTCTGGCTTCTGGGACATTTTTACTTTAACATCTTGCGCGCAACTTTTCTCCGGAACTACTTGAGTTAAAAACCTGGGTGAGGTCACATCTTAAAGAGAAATAAACAGGCAATGGGACACCGGGCCTCTTTTTTATTGTTTTTTAAATATAAATTGTTGACACAGCGGTCTAAAATCAAAACAAAAGCCAGAAAAGGTTAAGTTAACTTGCCACTTGTGTTGTGTGCAGAAATCTGCAACAACGGTGCATTAGACTCACCTACTTTTCAAAGAAGGTGTGCGGTCCAGATGGAGCCTCAAAACACAGGGACACAATCACGATAAGATTTACCCCTAAAAATTAGTTCCATTTAAGCTTTTAGAATGGCAAACCACACGGTCGTGCTACAAACCACCTGTTTCTTGTGACACACAAGCTAAAGTAATTTTCTATTTTAGGGAAAGCTATAGCCAGGAAAGCTATTCAGAGTAACTGCAGTTTATTCACGTACCATTCCGATGATGACAGGAACAGACACGGAAAAAATTACCAGAGTTCTTATTCTGCTTCACAAATAGAAACTTACTTGTTGTATGCAGCTGTCTACTAAAGATTTCCAGGATTGACTATTCATCACTGCTGCAATTAGAAAGAAATAAAATAAGAGAGAGTTTCATCAATTAATTTGTGGATTAGACCCTGCAAATACTAACTTGTTTTCCTTCACCAATAAAGAGTGGTGTAAAAAAGTTAAGACTGTGATAACAGTTTCAAAAACATCCAGTACACTTTAAAATGTCACTCAATCCTGAAAATAAACAACACATTGCACTTACAAAATAATCCAATGACAAACCAACTTTCAGTGCATTATAGTAATCACCAGAATTTAAGTTGATATCAACTGTGCCCTTCTTCACTCATTCCCAAATAATTCGGATACGACAGAACACACAATCTGCACAGGAGTGGTCGCTGTTCTCCAATAAACGAAGAAAAGGCGAAATGTGAAACAGAATCTGGAAAGAAACACATATTAAGTAAACATAAAATGTAATACAAGATAGTCAAGTGAAATGATCAGTTCTAAACTTACCTGAAGAGTTGCATTTAGCGTTTGATTTTCTATTTCTTTAAGACCGCAGTGGGTATGGACAATATTTTGCAAACAGTTATTGGCATCCATCTGGAAAAAATATTAAACGCACCAGTGTATAACAAACTAGGGAAAACTGTTTCAACGAAAACCTCACAACCAAACGATACAACTTGTCACCTCAAATAGCAGTCGTGACATAATGTGAGAGACACAAGAAATGATAAAACTTTCCCAGGCAAAAATTATTTATTAGTTATTTGACACCCGTTGGTCATTTTAAGTCTAGTACACAAATATTATTTGGCTGAGAAAGTGTTTTTGATAGGCTAGGTGTACCTTACACTGGGTTCACGAGTTGGTAATGACGCTTAAAACTTACCTCGAATGTTACTAAGGCGCTACTTAGGGATTATTTTCTTCGGAAATAATCTTTCCAACTTCTTTTCTGGCTGTCCTTCGTTAAAATCGCTAAAAACGTAATATTCTGCCATCCCGACTGGCAAAATGGTCGAAATAACAAAAAACCTGTAAGCGCGCGACTTCTGAACGACAAATTTCTCATACTACTTCTGGATTTTTTGTTCTTCTCTCGCTGGGGCTAGAACGGGACAGGTAGTCTATTAATTTTTCTGAAAAAAAGTATATTATTGTAAGAATTGTTTCTTCACTCGAGTCGAAGACCGTTTAGTCACAAGTACCACGAGTATTAGGACTAAGATAGCTGCAGGCTAGAGGATCCACGGCTCAGTTGCGGCTGAGATGTTTAGGGATCACCCTGAAAGTACGTCCGCTATTCGCCGTTACGAACCTGCCACGTTCAGCCTATATGTAAGCTCACCTAGCACTTAGCAGGTAGGCAACATCTCGTCTGTAGTGCATGCATGTACCGCGGGATGGCCTACACCGAGTCCTGCAAGCGCCGAACTCCCGAATTTTGACGAATCGATCTGAGAAAAACGGACGTACTTACTGGACGATAGGAACTAAGCTAGCCACAGCTCAGTAATGCTTATCTCGGCCCACACTCAGTTACATTTGGGTTGAATCAGCGGTTTTCGCAAGTACTTATCGGTTACCTCAGCTGGAAAGGATTTAACCTCAGTTGGCCGCTCTAGACAGGGTAGGTGGCCAGCGCCGCAGGTGTCCAAAGGTAGACTGACCCGCATTCAGGTGTGCGGGCGGGTTGCCTACCGTCGCTGACCACCGCCTTATGGTCTCCGAACAGGCATCCCGCACGCATGCCCATCCTGTAACCTTCAGCTCTACCTCAGGAACATTCAGCTACCTTTCAGCTCTACCTCAGTAACACTCAGGAACACTTCAGTTAATCACAGTGAACAATCAGTAAGCATCTGCTTCATCTCTGGCACCACTGTACTGACTCAGCTGCACCTCGGCTTTCCTCACCCAACAACGCCATGCACCTGCATATCTAAATCAAAACCTACTGTTCAACTCAGCAAAAGTCAGGCACGTGCTCAGGTAAAAGTGGCTACAGTGTCATTAATCTCAGTCCGTGCCTACTAAACGTCAGCTTTCATCAGGTCGAAGCATGGCAATTCGCCTTTTTATCTCAGCTAATCTCGGCTCGCAGTTAATGTTGGGTCAGCGCCAGTTAAGTCTGCGTCCACGTCGTGTGAAGTCAGTTAAGAATGTGTCACCTCGGGTATGGTGGGCTCCAGCTCAGTCCCCGGGCAGCATTCACCTCAGCTCCAGGTCGGGTTTGAGTCAGCTATACTCAGTCTCGCCTCAGCTTTTTTTTCTCTAGGGTACCCCCCGTACTGCATGCCCTGCGGTCTGTAGCGCGGGGTATCGCCGGTCAGCTGCCTCTGGTTGTTATAGCGTACTGTGGCACCCGTTGGCGTCGCCACCTCTGCACTCTTACCCGCTCAGCTCGGAACGAGCTGGGAGCCTGGGTTCACTGCCCTTTTGGGTTTTCGGTCGGTTGTACCGAAAGTAGAGGCTTGGCCCCGGCTAGTAAGGGGACACACGTATAGGGACTGACTTGTACTTGACATGCGAGGGGGTTTTCACTTGCGTAATACTGTGTACACTATATCCCGTAATACAACGTAATACTGCGTAATACTGCGTAATACACGTAATACACGTAATACTTGTAATGCAGCGTTTTACCTCGTCAACAGGGCAAAAACTAGTGTGATATGTGTCACACGTCTCACTACAAGTGTAACCTGATTAGTGTGTCGCATAGACTGTGTAGTGTGACCGTATTTTTGGTCACGTTTGTGGTGTGACCTAAGTGTCATGTGGCAATAGCTCTGGGCTATGGTGTTCGTCTGACCGAAACGTTTGACATTCTGTAACCTAAACTGTTCACATTGACGTGACACTTGACACACTTCATTTTCCAGTGAACCACTTACATAACGGTTCTAAAATACTCTA
>NW_026267383.1:100475-105695 GCF_000697945.3 Frankliniella occidentalis | reverse complement strand
ATGTTTATTTTTGGGCCACTTTCGTGATAGAAACTCCCTCTAGCGCCTAAACGGTGAGAGATAGAGCCAAACGGACGAAATTTTCGTTCCAAGCAAGTGATCTACTTTGACGAGTTACCCCTTAGGAGCTCATAAAAAATACATTTTTTTCTGACTTTTTTGACCTACCCCCTTTTCTTTGATACCCCCTTTCAGCCCCTTAGGGTTGGTTGCCAGGATTTGAAGTAGGCGTTTCGTTTTCTAGAAGTGAACCTTAAGATACCCTGAAAATTTGAAGTCTCTAGCACATCTCCTTCTAGTGGAACAGACAGACAGACAGACAGACAGACAGACAGACAGACACGAGGTCGTTTGCATAAGCCCGCTGGAAAGCTTCTGCAAAGCAGAAGGGCGGGCTAAAAAAAACGAAAAACACTTGCAGCTAGATTTCGTTACGCTGAATCCGAAAATGTAACCACTGTTGTCATTTGACCACTTATTTCGGCGTATGTTCGATTATAAGTGACTAAGCCCGGCGCAACGGCTTGCGCGCCAGGCATAGTCACTTAGAATCGAATATACGCCGAAATACATGGTCAAATGACAAAATTGATTACATTTTCGGATGCAGCGTAACAAAATCTAGCTACAAGTGTTTTTCGTTTTTTGAATTGTGTCCGATTTTAAGATAGATCTGGAATTGTAACCCAGCCTGCAAGCTCATGTGCTCCGAGCGGCTCAGAAGGTCTATGCGTCTGACAGTGATTCGTCTGCCGTGGTTCTTTACAGTGACTGTTTGTCGTAGTCCTGGAGGTGGACGTGGAGTGGCCGTAGTACCGGCAGTAGTACTCGACCCAAAGGAGATGGGCGACTTAAGCTCGCACAATGGGCCTTCTCTTTACCGGGCCTCTTGGCCTGCGGCCACCACCTTAACGCCATTTGTTTATTTGGGTTCTGCGGAATACTGACCCCTTATGGTAGTGTAAGTGTGTGAATGAGTGACTGGAGGCTGCCTGTTCCTGTCAGTGTCAGTGCAGTTCAAGTCCGCTAGGCTTGCTCTTTTCCTTCGGCGGGCAGTAGAGGGTTAAGGCGTGAGGGTTCGTAGCTTGCGGCCCTCTCCAGGCTCACTCTACCCGCCATTTATAATGTTCCTTTCATGGACAGATGGACAGATGGACAGATGACCAGTGTGAAAGTGTGTGAATAGGTGTATGATAGGTTATGTTTAGGTTAGGGATGCTCACTCTCATTTGGATAAAAATGAATACGCTTAAACCGGAGTGATTCTTTGTTTGGACTTATTCCTGGCGCGCATTAGAATATAAAACCTAGAACCTCATCCTACTCGACCGGCGCTAGCTTGTCGTCAGAGTTTACATCTATGAAAGTTACACAATTCATTACAAATGAAACCGGAAATCCAGTTGTATAATTGTCCCTTTTGTCGCACATCAAAGCAGAGCTACTTCTGTTCTTATATTTATTGCTTTTCGGGTTTTGCATTCTAGATGCGTTTGGGCGCTGGCGGTACTACTGTCAGCAATCGCCACGACGAGTTTCATGGGCGTTTTGTGGACCCAGTATTCTGCAGGGGCAACGGAGGTTCGCATTCTGTCTACGAGGGTGCCAGTCCATGAAAGACCATTCCCGGCCGTGTACCTCTGTCCGGAAAACATGTTCGCGTTGCATGTTGTTCGAAGAGGAATGATAAAGTAGGTACTTTCATGGTATATTATTACAACCCGTACCTTATGTATTAAAACAAGGCTAAACACGAGAACCGACTAGCAAATCAAAAGAACCACTTACATTATTTGAGACCAGCTGCATCGTTTCGGGTCTTCTAGAAATTCTAGAAAAGAACACTATCAAAATGCTTAATTGGATCCACGGCGTGCACAGGGCACCGTATCATAAACCGTTAAAGTTACGTGGGATTGCTGACTCTATTACGCTATTAATCCTGTGTGGCACTCTGACATACTTTCTTCCGAGTATTTCATTTCAAAAGATAGAATTCCAACATATGCCTACAAAGACACTTCAAAGACGCCTGAATAACTTACGTTTACGGCTGTAGTCCGGACACTGATCGCTGGAACTGGGGTGTCGAACAATTTTTCTGGAATCGAATACTACGCCTGATCCGGCATAAGCGTTTCTTTCTCTACTCCGTAAAAAAAGGTCTAGAACGGAAGGATTTACGGTGTTACCGTGCACGTGTATGCCACTTTCAGTCACTGTAACTAGGGTACAGAGCGCGCCACCGGCTCCCTCTACTGACAGAGGGTGCATACACGACACGTGCACGCGGAAAAAAAAGCTGTGCAGCGAAAACTAAGCTGCACGCCTAATTTCATGGATAGCTAAAATGGTAGCGATACAGTTAAACAAGTTAGCAGCATTGAATCAGCTGTCTCTGCTATAGGGTACCCCGCTCCGGGCGCGCGGCAGCTACAGACGAAGACAAGAAGCACATAAGCGAGGCCCGCCGCCGCTACGCGCTCCCCCACTTCCTGCTTTTGTGTTTTTCTCCTTCTTTAGCTGCCGTGCGCCCGGAGCGGGGTACCCTATACCCTATTGGACATAAGCTGCCCTAGGTAATGCACAGTTTAGCTGTATAGCTCAATAACTTGCACAGGGTGCTCAGACTTCATGACTCTCTAACGTATACACTCACTATGTGACTATAGTACAAAAATCGCAGACTTAGCCACCTGGCAGCCAAGTGTCCCAGGGGCGGAAGTCCACACGAATGGCACGCCTAGTCCCCCCTCGAATGCTGTGAGCATGGCAAATTTGGGGACCGAAAGGCCCTATTTCCGTATACACTCCTGTTAACTTGTCTCTTAAGGCAGCGCCGCAGGCCCCGCTATATGTGAGCCAGGCGCGTCGCAGCATAACAGTGTGTCGTGAGATTTCGCGAAGCCTGTTACGCGAGACGTGGTCTGGCGCACATATAGCTAGTTCAACAGCAGAAGGGCGGGCTAAAAAGAGACAACACCCAACACAATGCGATATCGTTTGAGAGTGAGAGGCCTCCAAAAGTCAAGTATGCCGAGATCGGCAAAACGCAGATCCGTCTTACCCCTGTCACAAAATATCCGTGCAAAACTGCGCCTTCTCGGTGCAGACGCGTGCAAATCTGTGCCTTTCAAATGCCTTTCCCGTGCGTCCCGGGCGCTCAATCTGTGCGCTTCCAGTACGTTTCCCGTAGATTTCGAGGTCGAATACCAGCACTTGCCTTGGAACAGTCTGTTTCAGAGGATGAGCCAGTTTTAGTACCCAGAGCCGGGGGCGCCCGCCAATGGTAAAAATCGTAGATACGACTTTTCGCAGGATTTTCTTCTTGCCAACAGAAATTGAAAATGTTTTATGACCAAAGTTCTAATTTGGTGAGAAATATATGTGCCAATTCGATTCCGATCGTCTTTGCGGGCAAAGAACACTTTCGATTTCTGTTGTCGAGAGGAATTCCTGCCAGAAGTCATAGGCTATTCAGGATTTTCACCATCGGCGGGCGCACCCGGCTCTGGCTACTGCAACTCCATGGCTCCTCCTTGGAAACAGACTCTTCCAAGACAAGGTCTGGTATTTTACCGCAACTTCCAAGGGAAGCCCTTGGAGTCACGCAACCGTCCTTGAAATACGAGGGCTGACAGCAAAATCCGAAGCGATCCTATTACCGTGAATGCCAAGGTACGGCATGCGAACCGCTTGGCACGGGGGCAAACGGCTTGGGATCCGTGCGCGGCGTGGCGCCCGCGTCTGCACTGGTCTGCACGGGAAACGCACAGATTTAGCGCCCGGGGTCCGCACGGGAAAGGCACGTAAAAGGTACAGATTTGAACGCGTCAGCACCGAGGAGGCGCGGTTTTGCACGGATGATTTTTGACAGGGGTAATTCAGCGACCGCTTTCTGATCTGCATCTGTTGCAGGTCTGCGTCTAAACACGTAACAAAATCGAGAACTCACTGTATGTTGTTCAGTTTCCCAATTTCGATCCTCTTTGTTGCAGGCTCATGAATTTGACTGAGCCGCTCTCTGCTGACGATGAAAGTGGAATATTAGCAGCGACACAGGTACTTAACAGTTTGATGTATCCAAAATGGTTCTTTCTGGGGGCCTTGCTCAAAAAAGCAGTAGCAGATTTGGGCAACAAATCGACACTTCTAGATTTCATAGATTTTGAGCCTATTATGCTTGAGGTATGCTGTTGTTTTTCTTGTGAGATGCTCAACTGTCGTTCAATGGTTGTGAGCTGACACTGCGAGCTTTTCACAGGCATTTCCGAAATGTGAAGACTGGATGGTGTACTGCATGTGGCACGCCAGTCCCATAGACTGCTGTTCATCTTTTGAGTTTGATCGTCGTGTTGACCTCTGGTGCTACGTTTTTAACTCTAACGTATCAGAGAGGAAACGAAAACGCTTTGACTGGTGAGTGTTAAGAGCGCTGAAACTTAGTGATAGGGATGGGCGATTTTTAATCGATCTCGCTAGAATCGATCTTTTAAGGTTCGATTTTCGATCTTTTGAATCGATCTCGCTGATAGGCGATATCGGCTGGATCGATTCGCAGACGTCCGATCTTCGGATCGATTCACCCCTATAGTAAAACCCCGAAATTTTGATTCCCTTTCCCTTCCGGTAACATTTTCGCGGCGGCACGCTGGCATTTTGTCTAGTTCTAGTGGTGTTAGTGTCCAGTAGTTTAACTAACAAGAAGAATATATTTTTTTATATTGCACGAAATGTTCAATTTTTAACAAATGTGATCTTACTTATTAGGCGAATTCGACAAAAAATATTCGATCTAGATCGATCTGGCTGAGATCGATCTTTTTTACTCGATTAATAGGAACGAGATCGATCTTTTGCCATTCGATCCCCATCCCTACTAAGTGAACCCAACTTAGTATATAAACGTTATATGAATACATTCTATATTGAAAATAATCAAGGCCCTGTAGCGGGCTTAAGTTGATTTGACAGTGGCGTTTGGTCCTACGATTGCCCGAGTATGTAAGTCTGTAAGGTACGCTGGACGCAGGGCGATCCTTGACTCTTTGAATATCCTGCCGTGTCAGGCCAGACGCAAGGGCCAGCGCGTCGCGGAGCAAAACTGCATATTTCAGCAGGTTTAGGCTTTTACTTTACAGTCACGCGATTTACTGAAGAACATAATCAAATAATGTAAACAGTAATTCACTTTGCATATTTGAGTAAAGTAAAGCTTCC
>NW_026267383.1:92977-93561 GCF_000697945.3 Frankliniella occidentalis | reverse complement strand
TGGTCCAAATCCTAGCAACTACCACCGCGGGGGAGAATGTGTCTATCAAAGAAATAGGGGCCGGATACAGTAATTTTTTATGGGTGCCTTAGGGGTAACCCGGGAGAGTAGATTCCCTTGGAAAATCAGTATTAATCTTCGGTATAGACTCCTGAGGTTCACAGGTCATATGACTGACTCTTCACGAGAGAGTGACATAATGGAGACGACCTAAGGTCTCACCGCTAGGTAACATAAAAGTTAGCGAGTCCTTGCATATGAATAAAAACTGGTTTTCAACAATCGATATATAATTTCAAATGGTTGTTATCTTGCCGTGGGTAAGAGTTAGTTACATAAAATGGTCGCGGGGAGAAGAAATTAAGAATTTTTCATCTGGGTTACGCGAGGAGGTCCACGCTGCACGTGATTCTGATTACTACCGCTAGGTGGCGATAAGGCGTCGCATGTTCCGGTAGCGTCGAGGGGTTGATCATTTCGGTAAAAAGTGTACACCTCATTGTCATTAGCCCCACCATCGCGCATTAACGGGCATTATCGTCCATTTTCAGCATTATCAGGCATTATCATGCATTTCCGTTCCA
>NW_026267383.1:91421-92927 GCF_000697945.3 Frankliniella occidentalis | reverse complement strand
TCACTTTGCATATTTGAGTAAAGTAAAGCTTCCGGTGGTGGGGGGGCGGCCCTAGAGATTTCCCCGTTGGACATGACAAAATACTGTAACGGGGCAACAACGTGACTAGACCCCACCCCGCCCCACCCTTCTGCTTTGCTGAAGAATAAAAAAATGAACCAGCGCAGTTTTTAAATTGTATTGTTTGTCATACAGCCTTAAAACTGGACTTTTTTCCATTGTTGACACAGTGACAGATACGGCAAATCCGAGGGTAGTTCCTGATTCAGAATGTGTTGTTTTGGGGGGGTACTCCCTCTGACATTTTACGATTGGACGCCTCCTTGTGCGTCTTTATGTGCAACGTGGTCATTTTTGCCGTATTTTCGTCGAAAAAAGCACTCTAGCCTCCAAACGGTGCAAGATAGAGGCAAATTTCTGCCCAAAGGGTTCTACTTTCACGAGTTACCCCCTAGGAGACAATTTTTTTTTTCTACTTTTTGGAACAACAGCTATTTCTTTGTTACCCCCCTCCACCCCCTTAGTACTCGTTAGTAGTGGTTGCCAGGATTTGCACCAGGCGTTTCGTTGTCCAGGAGTGACCCCTAAGATACCCTGAAATTCGCAGACCTCTAGCCTTCTAGCTCATCTCCTTTCTCACTCACGGACGACAGACACGGACACGAGAGCGGTTGCATAAGCCCGCTCTAATGCTCTCTTAAAAGCAGAAGGGCGGGCTAAAAACATAAACCGTGACGCGCCGGAATGAGCTAGAAAAATCGTATCTTGAATCAAGTGTAAAACTATTCTAAAAAAGTTAAGAGGAATTTCTCTTCTTCTTCTTCTTCTTCTTCTTCTTCTTTTTACAATACCACGTGCACTTAAAACAAGATCAATTGGTCCTGCTGCCTGCGCCGATCTCAGGTCGCGTTCGGGTCTACTCGTTTTACTCTCGGGTTTTGGTCGGGACCACTCGGATACACTCGGTTTGCATTCCAGACCACTCGGTTACTCTCAGTTTGTGGTCGGGACGCCGCGGATACACTCGGGTTACAACCTAAGAGGAGTACGTGCAGCAGCCCGTAGTAGCTGAGCATTAGTCATTTGCATGCTAAAATTCTCAGATATTACGTATGAAAGAGCACAGTAATGAAAGGGAAGTGGGAGTGAAGAACGGGAAAGTTGGGGGGGGGGGGAGCACTACAAAATTTAAAAATGACCAAAATTACCAATGACAGTCTGGGCACTCAAGTTTCAAGTGTCGTAAAGTTTCACACTTTAAACTGTAGTAGTGTAATGTAGTTCCAATGGTACTGCAGTTTAAACTATTATACCATTTGATTTACTATAGGTGTAGGACACGACGTGTACTACAGTTCTTTTGCGTATTTAGAAAAATATGCGTCATGCAAACAGGCGTATATCCACTTTTATAGGGCCAACGGCGTACCTCACCTCATGTACATTTTCAAAGTTTTTGTTTGTTTTTAGCCCGCTCTTTTGCTTAAAAGCTATAGAAGCGGGCTA
>NW_026267383.1:81879-86426 GCF_000697945.3 Frankliniella occidentalis | reverse complement strand
ATCACCAATTATTCTCATTTTCAGCATCATCAGGCATTATCGGGCATTATCATCCACTATCAAGCATTTTCATCTATTATCCTGCATTATCGACATTTTCAGGCATTATCCCCATTTCTAGCGGTATTAGAAGTTCAGAATAACTTGAAAGAGTTAAATCGCTTAGCGAGCAATAATAGCCCAGAAACATAAGACATATCCCCCCCCCCCACCACCACCACCAAAAAACGCAACAGTTGGGAACTTTTAGGACTTATTGATGAGCTGTAAATTGCATACGAACAAAAGGTTCGTAATACAAACCAAAACCTTCGTACGCCTTCGTAGCTTACGAAGGTTAATGAAGCGTTGAATCACGAACTAATTCTTCGTAAGCTTACGAAGAATAGTTCGTTATGCAAACCGGTTGCTCGTAAGAACCGTCCTAGCCTTACACAAACAATTACTGCAATACTTCTGCAAACAACTATTCTTTGCTTTGCCAAGAATTTTGAAGCGTTGCAAAATAACTTCGCATTCCGAACTGAATGATTCGTTTTGCAAACTAATTCTTTGCACCTAACGAAGAAATTTGTTCGTAACGCGGCAAAGAAATAGTTCATAACCTTGCGAACAAAATTTCCTCGCAACTTACGAAGAAAATAGTTTGCAATGAAAAGAAAATAGTTTGCAATGAGAAGAAAATAGTTTGCAATGAAAAGGAAATAGTTTGCAATGCAAACTTTCTTACAATGCTTCAAAATTCTTTACAAGAATTTTCAAGTGCTGTTCCCCGAATTGAGCTCTACAAAATCATGTCGTCGTATTTTCATATTAATTTGTTCTACACTTCAAAAATCACAAAAAAAATACAAAAAAAATTATTTTTTTAAAGTTTAACATTTTTCGCGGCTGATTCGTGGGCAAACGCGTAACTAGATCGAAAAATTTATATTTTGCAGATCAATACTTACACTCCTTATGCCATGCCCGAGCCTTCAGGGGGCACATTGGTGAAAACATCCCCTAGAGATGAAGTCCGAATGCTGCTTTTCTCGTCAGCGACGATTGCCGATGAGGACCTCTATTCCATCCCAGAGAAAGTAAGGGGCTGCCGGCGCATCTTCAAACGCAAAAAGGGCACTGCAAGGTATGTTATAGATGCGCATGCGCAACTCGCATAGCTGGGACTTTAAGTAAGATTACTGTAACATTGAAATATATTTTTAAAAACATTTTTGCAGCTATACACCATCGAAATGTATTTTAGATATTATTTATAGGGAAGTGGAAAAGCGCTGCAGATGTGTCCCACTGACGGTCAAAACGGCATTAGCAAATGTTTCAGGTACGTACTTACATTATGTAGTACTAATCATTGACAAAACAACAAAGAGAGGGTAGTAATGGCATTTTTGTCAGTGGCACTTTTTAGCCCGCTCTTCTGCTTTGAAAACGCTGTAACAGGGAACTGATGCCATCGTCCCTGTGAGTGCTTTTCCGGTTTCCCGAGTAGGACGTGAGCTATAGGTTTCAAATTTTCAGGGTGTCATTGATGTCACTCCTGGACAACGAAACTGTTGGTCCAAATCCTAGCAACTACCACCGCGGGGGAGAATGTGTCTATCAAAGAAATAGGGGCCGGATACAGTAATTTTTTATGGGTGCCTTAGGGGAACCCGGGAGAGTAGATTCCCTTGGAAAATCAGTATTAATCTTCGGTATAGTCTCCTGAGGTTCACAGGCAATCTTTCTGACAGAAAATTTCATTTGCTTGGCTCCATTATCGTTTCCCGCTTGACACCGGATGACTATTCGGGGCATGAATAGTGTCCAGTGATCCTGCAACGTTTTCAGTCCTTTTTCGGTCACCTTCGAGTCGAGAGTGCGGTCAGTTGCAAAAATGCGATCCGACTGATTTTTATCTCATTTTCGCTGTAGTTCGAGTGAACTGTGACTAAAGCTGTCTCAAGAGGGACTGCACGTCGTTGGTGACGACACCACGTAATCCAACTCGCTCTTGGCGGCAGTCAAAAGTCACACGGACTTGGAGAATGCAGTAAAGTCGACCGCTCCAGGCAGATGAGTACACCGTAACGACCGTCGTCGGCAAGTGACTCACTACAGCTCCGAACGTTGATTGGCGATCGGATGCCATCTGGTCATTTTCGCGCGTTTGAGCCAGGCGAAGGGCAGTCGCTCATCAAACGCCCCCGCACTGTAAAATGCTTGCAAACTATATTCTTTGCAACGTTGCAAAGAATTTGTGAGCTTTGTATTGCAAAGAATTAGTTCGTATTGCAAAGAAGTTCTTTGCAAGCTGGCAGAATCCTTGCAAACAATGTGTTTGCATTGCAAAGAAATAGTTTGTAAGCTTGCAAAGAACTAGTTCGTATTACGATGCTTGAAAATTCTTTGCAAGCTGCAAAGAAAAATAAAGTTTGCAATACGAACTTATTCTTTGCAAGCATTTTGCAGTGCGGAGACCGACGCGGGGCCCAGCCTTAAATGTAGTGAACCGTACAGGAGGGAAAAGGGAAGTCCGTAGTCTAGTGCCGATTAAATTGCAGACAGCAGGGTATTTTTGAAGAACACAATGTTTATTCATTGACTGAAAAATCAAAAACATTTTATTTTGCAGCGTTCACATTACTCTACCTTTTTTTGGTTTGGGGCCACAGACAAGAACACTTTTTCATGGATATTCATTTTGACACGAACAGTTTTCGAAGAGTTGATGGGGATAACGTCGGTTAAAGTTGTGGTATCAACCAATACATGAGCAGAGTTTACGTTGAGATTATCAATGGAAAAAAAGTTCCGTCAAGGCACGGATCGTGGAAGCAAATGATACGTAATGATCAAGCCTTGCTTTATATTATTTCAGCACAGGAAGTGGAGGTTTCAAAGATCTTTCACACCAACATTTACAGAATTTATAACTTTGACATAGCTATAGGATGAAATATTTCCCCGGCCAGTCAAAGTCGACCGAAAAGTGCAGAAAACCAGTAGAGTGGCGTGGATAAATGAGTTAATTTTTGTTATGGGCGCCAGGGAGTAAACTCCCCTCAAATAACCAACGAAACAGCAGCGTTAAAACAATGACAATAACAATTTTATTTACGATAAATAAAATCTGAACAGAAAAAAACTATTGACTGTACATACATAACTCCAATACTACATCAACAGAGCAACATATTCAATCTCTGAATAGGACAATGAACTTTACTAGTTACAAAACCAAAACGGCATTAACACCGAACAACAATTGTGCTTCTGTTCCGCAAAAGAAATACACACTCACGGGGGAGAGCCCTCACGCCCGGAAGCAGCCCCGGAGCATGTAAGTATGACTGCACTGGAGTAGGAACTAAGTACGTTGAAATGTGCGCCGCGCTGGCTGGCGAAGCTATCTCCTCTGAAGCCAATGTGCTTAGAAATCTCACCCTCTCAATTTTTGAAAGCCTATGGTCTACTGCAACTTATGATGCCCGCGTTTTGAGTGTAGCATCATTCAAACCGGAGCTACGACGCCTGGAACGCCGCAGACCCGTTTTAGGCCATCTGCCACCCGTGAATGTAGACAGAGACAGACAGAGTGAGGGTCATGAATGTCCATGAAACAATAACAGTTTGAGACTGCGACGTTCAGGGGCTTCACGGTTGTGTACAAAAAGAAGGACTTGAAGTAAAAACTTATGTAGTTCAGTGGCCCCTTTCGAAGAAACGTACTGACGGATCCGTCATACAGACGACAAAAAGACAATAATAGATAATCTATTAGGGCACTGATGTAATGTAGATGACGACGGGGAGCGAACTTTTTCTATCAAGGACAGTACGGGTTCATAAAAAATAAAGATTCACAGGGGCTATTTTTGACCTTGTGACTACAATACAAACTGCCATGGATAAAAACCGAAAATGTATAGCAATTTTTATTGATCTTCGAAAGGCATTTGATACTGTCAACCATGAGATACTGCTAAAAAAGATGTTCAACATAGGTATCAAAGAAAAAAATCTAAACTGGTTCAGAACATACTTGTCAGAACGACCTCAACAAGTCAAGATTGGAAAGTGGCTAAGTGACATACTTTTTATGATGTGTGGAGTCCCACAGGGATCAGTCCTTGGGCCCATCCTGTTCTTAATTTATATTAACGACATTGGAAAACTCAAGCTGACTGGGAAAATCCAACTATTTGCAGATGATGCCGTGATAATTTACGAAGAAAAGGACTATAACAGCATAGAGAAAAAGACTGCAGAAGATCTCCTGATGCTATATAACTGGTTCGCAGCAAATAAACTCAGTCTCAACATCGAAAAAAACAAATTACATAATATTTAAGAAAAAATACGGACCAGAAGTATCACTGCAATTAGAAATCAATAATGAAAAATTGACTCAACTTAAACAAGTTAAATACTTGGGTATTGTATTGGATGAAAACCTCAACTGGAAAAGTCACATAGCCAAGCTATCAAGAACCCTTAGAGCAACATCGAGATTGATCTTTAGAATGAGAAAGATTTTGAATATCAACAAGCTAAAAGCA
>NW_026267383.1:80493-81829 GCF_000697945.3 Frankliniella occidentalis | reverse complement strand
CGAGCCGTCACTCAAACGGGCCAAAGGCCCGTTTTCGGATAGAAGATTTATTACACCATAAAAATTCAGAAGGGACGGGCCGAAGGCCCGTCCCAAACGCCGCCGGCAGGCCAAGCTGGGCCCGCTCCCTGCCGAACCGAGTTGCCGGTGGAGCGAAGCGGAGCTGGCAACTTGGTTTGGGGGAAGAGCGGGCCCAGCTTGTTTTACTAATAATGACCTAAGTCGGTTTTTCTTTTCACAAGAACATTGTTCCAAGCGAATTTCGAAGTATAATTTCTTCCAAAGCGGTCAAGTGCAATATCGCCTTGTTTCAGTAGATACCTTTTTAAGAAAAACAGTTTTGCTTCAAAGTGAATTTGTCCTTTGAACAAGTTCGTGTTGGCGTTGAATCAAGTACAAGGCATGCAAGATCAATCTTGACGTCATCAAATGCAAAAATGATCGAAGGTCATTTCAGGTACACAATGAGATTGCAAGGAAAATTTTCTTGTTGCAAGGTACGACTTTTCTGCCCTGCAGACGAGCTGAAGGCGAAACGTTTCTTAGGAGACGAGCTAAAGGCGAAACGTTTCGTATCAATGTGATGTGTGAGTACATAGTAAGATCTTGATTTGTTATAAAGTGACTCTGCGATGAGCAACGACAGCAGATGTACGCTCCGTCACGTGTCGATGGCTGGCCAAGGGTCGGGACTTAACGTCATCATCAAGCAAAACGACATGCCACAGCCATCATCTGGCAGCGGTGGGGTGTGGGTAAGTTAACAAATTAGAAGAGCGGAATGCTAAGGGGAGCCGAATGGACCAAACTGGATCTACAGAAGAACCAAAGCAATGCCTCCTGAAGTGCACGGAAAAAAAAAGGTTGGCTGTGGCAACCAAAAGTTGATCGCCACGACCATTTTTATTGGTAGATTCCGGGCGTATCGACTTTCTGATTATGACAACCAGGCCGCACAGCTGCAGCAGGTTAGAGGTTAGTTGCGACAACCGGCGGATTGATCGTAGCAATCGGAACCACTCATAGCAGGAATCGAACTTTGCTTGGTTGCGGGAAGTAGGAGTTGTTTTACACTTCGTGGCTGCAACTAGAAAGTTGATCGCTGTGATCGAACTTTCGGCTTGTTATGGGCTTACGAAAAGGAGGTCGGTCGTTCACTTGTGTCTGATTGGAGATTTTGAGCGTTTATGGCATGACGACGAGAATGTTGAAGTGATCTACTATGGATCGCTAATTCAAAAATGTGCGTATTTCGTCATGTGAAGTAATGACTGTCATATGACTGACTCTTCACGAGAGAGTGACATAATGGAGACGACCTAAGGTCTCACCGCTA
>NW_026267383.1:75472-76783 GCF_000697945.3 Frankliniella occidentalis | reverse complement strand
TGCATTCTCATCCCTTATACATGTGCTTCACATGGAGTTTAGCTTATCATGTTAACAATGTTCAATTTCTTCAGAACGGAATAATCAAAAATATGCTGAACGTAAAGCAAATTTATTGGATGTCAAGCATAATGCCCTTCGAAGCCTTAGTCAAATCGAAATTAGTACTGATGCTGTGTAATCACATAAGTGGCAGGAAGACACTAAATTCTGATATTCGATTTAATCATCAGAGACATGACCATTCTACAAGGATAAAAGAGAAGATTGAGATACCAAAGATTAACTCATCGCATTATGGAACCCAAAGTACTGTATCAGGCAATCCAGATCTATAATAATATGCCTAATGAAATAATTGACATCTTAATCTATACGAAACTTAAAGATGGATGCAAGACTTTCTTCTTTCAAGCCTTCCTTAATAACTAGTCAAAAATCATTGTTTCTATCTACCTTGTTATTGTTAAATTTTACTTATTTATTATCAAATTGTAAACACCAATAAATCACTCATTTGTGTAAGCGTCCCTACAGAGCTTGCCCTTGGACCTGGCAGTTTTACAAATAAATAAAAAAAAAAAGAAAAAAATCGGTTTTGATGGATCATCAAATCATTCCATGTACAACCAAATGTGGAAAGATGACCTAGGCTTTTCGGATCATGATATGGTGCTGGCAGCTCTGGTACCACTCGTGCTTCACCAAACGAATGAATCAGCAGGTATGTTAACATGATTTGTTTTGCTATGAAAATAATTTTTTCTTTATATTTACATTGTGACCCTGCCTTTGTTATCAGAAAATGTTAATATTTTGTGGATGAACCAAAAGGCATCATCCACTGTCCATTGCCACCCACTTGAACTAGAGTTTACGAAGGAAACAAATCCCTATATTAAGAATAGGTCGAAGGAGCTGAGAGGCCAGTCAAAGTTTAAATGACACTCTAGTTCAAGTAGGAGGGAAAGAATTCAAAGTAACCCATCGTGTAATTTTGACAATGGTAGATGGAAAAGTTACAAGTGCAATAACTGACACTGGAAATGCGACATGCAATGTTTGCAAAACAAAGACATCACAGATGAACAATACTGATAGAATAGTAGCAAATGAAGACAAATATGACACATCTGCTCTTCAGTTTGGGTGTTCAGTGTTGCATCTTAATATCAGATTTTTGGAGTACTTAATGAACATTGCCAAAAGAAAAAATGTGCAGAAGACTAAAAACTGAGCTTGGGCTCATTATAGACCAGCCATCGAGCAAAGGGGGAAATACAAATACAGGGAACAATGCACGTAGATTCT
>NW_026267383.1:68424-73507 GCF_000697945.3 Frankliniella occidentalis | reverse complement strand
GATAGATGTATGCCAGGCGCGTCGCAGCGTAACAGTGTTTCGTGAGATATCGCGAAGCCTGTTACGCGAGACGTGGTCTGGCGTACATCTACCTAGTACTATTAGAGTACTATTAACGTCGGATACAGTCGTATTAAGTCTGTTCGGGTAGGAGGGCCGTTTTAGGCTTTCTTTAGAACTAAACTCCGATGCCATTATTTACAACTATCTGTAATTATTCCATTTGCGTCTCGGCCGTTGGTCACTTTAGTTAGGTCGTGCACTGTAAAAAGCTTACAAAATAAATACTTTGCAACGTTACGAACAACTTTCGTTCTTTGTATTGCAAAGAAATTGTTCGTATTGCAAAGCGATTGTTTGTAGGGCTAGACTGGTCTTACGAACAATCGGTTTGCATTACGAACCATTTGTTCGTAAGCTTACGAACAATGAGTTCGTAATACAACGCTTCAAAATCCTTCGTAAGCTACGAACGTTTTGGTTTGCATTACGAATCTATTGTTCGTAAGCAATTTACAGTGTTGAGTCGTGGTACTGCCTGTGGTAGAGCGGGCCGAATGCCCGACACATAGACGACACATAAAACACCCTCATGGATTGCTAACTGGACATTGGCTACGGACCAGTTTTCCAAGATCCAGTGCAGCGCTGCTTGTAAAGCGGTGTATAGAATGATATCAGAAGAGTCTAGATCGAGGCATGGAGCTGTATTTTGCACGTGTAGGGGAGAATATGGAAAAAAGAGGAGGGAAAAGAGGGGAAAACGAGGAAAAATCAGGAAAAATCAGGGGGAAATCAGAGTAATCGACGCAAAGTAAACGACCCCTCGTGTTGCAAAGCCCTGTACACAGGTAACAAGCAGGCTACAACCCACCCTTCTGCTTAGAAAACGTTTTTTGGGGGTGGGGGGAGAGTTTCCTTTTGCGGTTTTTAGGCCCTTTTCTACATCTTTTTGTTCACTATGGCAATTTTTAGCTTATTTTGTCTAAAAAGACTCTCTAGCGCATAAACGGTTAGAGATAGAGCAAAACGGACGAAATTTTCGCCCAAAGGGCTCTATTTTCACAAGTTACCCCTTCGGAGATCACCAAACAAAAAAATCCAACTTTTTTGGCCTTTTCTGTTTTCTTCGATACCCCCTCTCAGCCCCTTAGGGGTGGCTGGCAGGATTTGCCATAGGCGTTTTGTTTTGTGGTGGTGAGCCTTGAGATCCCCTGAAAATTTGAAGTCTCCAGCGCATCTCCTTCTTGTGGAACAGACAGACAGACAGACACGAGGTCGTTTGCATAAGCCCGCTGGATAGCTTTTTCAAAGCAGAAGGGCGGGCTAAAAAATGCTCTCTGAAGTCGTGGCTTTGCATTTCCCCACGGATGGTTCAAATGGAATTCTATCTTTCATTTCAAATTGTTTCTTTTTAACACATACTTTGCAAGTGAAAATATCCCTGACAATTTATAAGACGCACTACAGCAGGATATTCGAAATTGTTTGAGAACTGTTAAATCGAAATTGGCAAAATGTAATCGCTATTTACATCGGTTTTTGAAAGATTCCGAGTTAGATGAGCCAGTGTAAATAACCCCATTAATTTTATCAGGTATTTTCATTATTTTATTTTGTACTTTCTTCGTTACTGGCAGTTCACTTTGCCTTTTCCGCGTAGATAAGGAGAACTTAGTAAAGACAGGACGTCATCTCAAACCATTTGGTAGCTTGACCCGTTCTGCAAAAAAAAAAAAAAAAAAAAGGACGTTCTGACCACCCTGCAGACGAACTCGAGTTTGCTGCAACCCCTAAGCGAAGGCAGGAATCAGGTGCAAACCCTTCCCCCTCTCACTCCCCGTCCACGTCTACGTCCACGTCTGCGTCTGCTTGCACGTTCACCCCTTTCACTGCTGAAGAAATGGCCGCAATAATCCAAATTTGCAAGTAGACAAAGGCCAGCTACTTATTTTTAAGGCCAGCTTTGAAAACTCATGGTGCTGATGTTTTCCCAAATTATAACAAAGTTTGGAAGTGCAAAACTGATTTTTACCCCCGACGAGGAAGAAATTACAGTTCCTGAGTCTGAAGCGGTAAGACCAGTCCAGGTATTGTTTTATTCTTTCATTAGTATGCTAAAGGTATGTTATGGTATTTGTAATGTAATGGTATTCTTAACAAAATAAAAGTTCAACTGTTTCTATGCATAGATTACTATGCATGACTTTACTATGGAAATGGGGTTTTGAAACTTAGGTTTGGATGCAGAACTTTTAGAACACATCCGTGTGGTTCTTATTGTTGTGTCATGTGGATTTGCAATTAATCCAGAAACGTTCAGAAACTATGCCAAAGTGACTGCCAATCTTTATGTACAAAAGTACAGCACTAGATTAGTACTAGATGAGTTCCTCAGTCTACACTCTACTAGTCCACGGCGCAGATTTTGTGAAGCTTGCACCCATCCCGCTGTGTTAAATACATTTAGATATTCTTTTCTCGAATTTTCTCCAGCTTTTCTATTGAATGTGTTCGGGAGATACTGCCTCTTAAAGTCTAACTCAAGTGAAAAGCTATCGGGAATCACTTAAGTCATTTCATTCGAAAAAAGTGGAGTTTTTTCGATGCAAAAAACGACGTTTTTCAGCTATCTCTCGGAAAATAATTGTCTCAGCGAAAAGAGTCTGGAATGAAACCGTTTTGTCTCGTCAAAACGTTTCTAGAGATGTATGGGACGACCGGATGTGGCATACGACAACCGGGAGTGATTGCAATACCTTGGTAAAGAAACCACAAATTTCACCATAAATGTCTCTGGGGCGAGCTGAAGATGATATCGTACAGCGTATCGACTCCTGGTGTATCTTCCTATTTAAGTTCCGCACCGAACCGCATATAGCCGTTTCCGGGATTATGCCGAAGGGGGAGGGGGGCGGGGGGCAAAAAGTGTCAATTTCCCTCAAAGACCTAACTTTGAACACTCGAGAGGGGTTGAAGGTCAGCCGATGGGTCGAAATGGACTCTGTCGCTAGTCTAAGGCTTGGAGTAACTATAATCCACGTGTCCTTTTTCGGTCCCAGATTTTCAACCCACCCTACTCACCATCAATCCAAAATAACGGATTTTCTAAGCAGCTGCTGCCGATCCAGTGACTTTATTTCCTAATACGTTCCCCGACAGTAAAATTGCTTCTGAAATGCAACTCCAGAAAGACAAAGTGAGTTATTCTATTGTGTTTGGCCTGGCCTGGTACTCTTCTTCATGCGGCAGCTCGAAGATAAACTCGACCAGTGCAAGCGGCTTTCAGTGGGGTTTGATGAACCTTTAAATTCATACTCGCACGAGCAACAGATGGATGTTATGGTTCTTGGATTGTATTGATGGTGAAGTGTGTACCTGGTATCTGACATCTATTTTCTTGCAAGGGGCTAAATCTAGTGATCTTCGAAAAGGACCGAAAAAGGCTGTTGGGGAAAAACATGAATAAAAACTGCTTCAAGTGTCTATGGCCGGCCCTAACGTCAACCTGAAAATGCTTAGTGAACTCCAGACGGGAGTTGCGGGAAGACCACGGGACAGGCCTCCTAGACTTAGTCAGCTGCGGTCTTCACGTTGTCCACGGATCGCTGAAGACAGGGTTTTTTGCGATATCGTGGGAAATCAAGGAATTCCTGGTGGGTCTATACTACATTTTTAAGGACTCAGCACGCCGGGGCCACTTCACTTCTGTAACGGGATCCAACATCTTCCCGCTGGCTTTCTGCTTCACCAGGTGAATGGAAAACACGCGACCTGCCCTACGTAACATCAATCTGCTACCAAACTTGACCACCTGGGTTCGATAAGTCCGAACACAGAAGTCCAAAAACTACCTGAACAAGAGGCATCGCAATTTTGATAGGCTAGAACGTTGTCTGAACGACCCTCTCTTGGATGCAAAGCTGTCTTTCTTTGTCTCCACTGCAGAAATGGTGGAGCCGTTCCTCACCAGTTTTCAAACCGAGAAGCCTCTAGCACCCTTGCTCTTTCGAGAGCTAACTTCTCTCACCACCGTTCTAATGGAACGCATCGTTGAGAAAAGTGTCCTCTAGAAAGAAAGTCTTGTTTATCACGTAAATGTAGGGCGCTGTCCACGCCAAAAAGGCGTAAAAGTTTCGACCTGCGTTTTATTCGGGAAATATGTAGCCCTTGAGTAGCTGCACCAGGTGGTGCAATCCGTTTTGTGATGTCTCAAACGGTGTCGCGTCAGGAGCGTTGAGAACAAGGCCCTCCGCCCCACCACCAAGTGACCTTCGGGACGCCTTCCCGACCGCGGCGCCGCGCGCGCCCGCCGCACAGTGGTCTGGCAGCACGACATAAATCGAAAATCCAAATTGCGTTTAGAGTGTTACCAATATCACCTTTTTTTTCCTAAAGGACCACTGTACCATGTTTCAAGCTCGTTTTGGGCCTTCTCGTCCCTACTTAATAGATATAACCACTCAAACTGGGACTATTTTCACTCCGCTGCTCGCGGCTGGCTCTCCTCTGAGTCATCTATCGACGTTAACCTCGATTTAACAAAAGGTTTCTGATCACAGAAGGCAAACTCTTATTCCGATTTAAAGATCAGACTCTCCGCTTCATTTTGATGGGTAGAACGCCCCCCTACTCCCAAAAATGTGTGTTTTATGAACAATTAAAGATGTGCGTGCATCGGCTGACAAATGCACGAAAATGCCTATTTTTGATTTGAGTTTTAAAAAAACGCCCGCAATCGCCCGTAATTTGGACAACGGTTTTAGATTGTCAAAGAGTCAAAGTTTATGGGACAACCGGCACATTTTCCCTTGTTTTCCCTTTTTGCCGTAAAAATGAGTTCAAAGTCAGCCTTCCGAACGATTCCGCACTCGTCCGGAGAGGTCGCTGCTGTGCCGAGGCGAGCCGCGCTGCGCCAAGGGCTCTGAGCAGGCAGCAGCTTGTCGTTCCCCGCTCCCCGTAACCCGACGTTCCACGCCGTGGGTGTGTGTGAGAATTGGTTCGCACCACCCGGGTGAGCTTGACGGCGACGTGCTGCACCCGAGTCCACGGCCTGCCGGCTGTCCGTCCGCGTCCCCGGAAA
>NW_026267383.1:60455-62899 GCF_000697945.3 Frankliniella occidentalis | reverse complement strand
CGAAGTGAAGCTAGCAACTTCGTTTAGTGGAAGGGCGGGCCTGCTTGTTCTAATAATCACTCTGTTCTTACCCTTGCGGACCTTATACTTCGGCAGAATTTGTTCCCTTCCCGTCATCCCAAGCTCCGTATACTTACTGCTACTTTTCACTGTGAAATACTTAACAACATTAAAGAGCTCTGTATTTTTTCAGGTAGAGTCTGCGTATTTAGTGAGTTGAATTGCGTCTACAACTTCATCGTTGGGAACGAAGGACGACAGATTCGCGACAATCTTCCTCAGATTTGCCTCCCAGGGTGTGCTGAAGTAACATACAATCACCTTATTAAAGTTTATCCTACGGACTCCAATGGTGTAGCATCGTTTTGCCCAAACTGCTTCTTTCTTGACGTGTACTTCGAAGATTTTGCCAGAGGAGTTGCATACGAGAGGAGAAGAGCAGTGAGTGAAACTTCGATATTCTGTAAGTTCTTTTTATGAATCTTTAAATTTACGCAGAGATTTCGCACTAGCCAGAGAGTGGAGTGAATTACACAAATACCTGGGCCTGAAAATTAGCGGATCATTTTGGGGGGGCTTGATCAGGGTAACTTGTAGAAAGTTGAAATTTGGTACAGAGGCGCTTTCATGTGTCAACTTGAGGACCCTGGGAGGTCAGGTGCGCAACTCACACCCGTCGCATTCAGCATCCCCTGACAAGCGCAAGGATGAAAAAACCCGAGAAAGTTACAACGATTTCAGGTCGAAGAAGATGCGGAATCATTCACTTTTTCGTGTTAATTCTATTCGCGACCCCTCCTTCGTTGTTCCACCCCCAGTGAAAAATAACCCCGACCCGCATATCGCCCCACTCTTATCAAAGGGTAAAGGTTTCGAAAGGTAGACACCAGGCAGAAATTGTTAGAGATAGAGCAAAACGGACGAAATTTTCGCCCAAGGGGCTCTACTTTAACGAGTTACCCCTTACACGGTAAAAACAAGCCCTGGGAATCCCAGGAGTTTTTGCCCTTTCCCAGGGGAGTTGGAAGAGTCCCAGGAGATCTCCTGGAAATATCTAATTTTTCCCAGGAGGTGCCCCAGGATTTAGTCGGTCGCTACCAGAACAGACAAACACACAGACAGACACGAGGTCGTTTGCATAAGCCCGCTGGATAGCTTTTTTAAAATCATTCAAGCGGGCTAAAAAGCATTCAAACGGGCTAAAATGCATTCAAGCAGGCTAAAAAGCATGGAGTGAAAATCTGGGACCGAGAAAGTACACCTGGATAAAAGTACTTGAATATATCCTAAGACTAGCGGCAGAGTCCATTTTGACCCATCGGCTAACCTTTAACCCCTCTCGAGTGGTCAAAGTTAGGTCTTTGCGGGAAATTGACACTTTTTGCCCCCCTTGGCCCCCCTAGGCATAATCCCGGAAACGGCTATATGCGGTTCGGCGCGGAACTTATATAGGAAGATACACGAGGAGTCGATACGCTGTTCGATAACATCTTCACCTCGCCCAAGAGACATTTAAGGTGAAAAATAGTGGTTTTCTTACCAAGGTATTGCTAGCACTCCCGGTCCCGGTTGTCGTACGCCACGTCATCCGGTCGTCCCATACATCTCTAGATGCGTTGTGACGAGACAAAACGGTTTCATTCTGGACTCTTTTCGCTGAGACATTTATTTTCCGAGATATAGCCGAAAAACGTCGTTTTTCGCATCGAAAAAACTCCCGTTTTCACCATAAATGTCTCTGGGTCGAGCTGAAGATGAAATCGCACAGCGTATTGACTCCTGGTGTATCCTCCTATATAAGTTCCGCACCGAACCGCATATAGCCGTTTTCGGGATTATACCTATACAAACGACCTCGTGTGTGTGTGTCTGTCTGTCTGTGGTATGTCTGTTCCACTAGAAGGAGATGTGCTAGAGACTTAAAGTCTTCAGAGTATCTTAAGGTCCACTTCCTAAAGAACGAAACGCCTACGGCAAATCCTGGCAACCACCCCTAAGGGTGTGAATGGGGGTATCCAAAGTTCAAAAATTCTCAGAAAAAGTTTTTTTCTATGCTCTCCTACACGGTAAAAACAAGCCCTGGGAATCCCATGAGCTTTTGCCCTTTCCCAGGGGAGTAGGAAGAGTCCCAGGAGATCTCCTGGAAATGTCTAATTTTTCCCAGGAGGTGCCCTGGGATTTGGTCGGTCGCTACCATAACCCAGGGTAGCGCTCCCAGAACCCAGGGCAGCCCTGGGAGATATGGTGCTATTTCCAGGGCATCCCCTAGGAAATGTTCCGCGTCTAGAAGGAGACATCTTGCGGCCG
This sequence comes from Frankliniella occidentalis, assembly GCF_000697945.3. NCBI lineage: Eukaryota > Metazoa > Arthropoda > Insecta > Thysanoptera > Thripidae > Frankliniella > Frankliniella occidentalis. The sequence goes on along the minus strand of NW_026267383.1, from coordinate 60,592 downwards.
CCACGACGAGCGGCTGCTGCACCACCTCAATTCTTTGACGCTTTGTAATCAGTTGTATATTAGTCAGTTGATAAAAATAAATGTATTTATCTTACTTTTAGGGCAGCAGAACTCAACATGCGCAGTTTTGCGAGTTT
>NW_026267383.1:58958-59684 GCF_000697945.3 Frankliniella occidentalis | reverse complement strand
GGCGCAGGACTCACGAGCCACCCGGGTGAGCTTGACGGCGACGTGCTGCACCTGAGTCCACGGCCTGCCAGCTGCCCGTCCGCGTCCCCGGAAAGAGATACTTGGACGGTGACGGACACCTTTTTAACAGTCTGACCACGATCTGCATGCAAGATTGGGAAGAGCACCCTCGAAAACCCCTGTTAACCAAATATCACAAAATTTGAACGATTTTTGAGCCCAACCCCCCCTTTTTGTACTGGTTCCGCACCTTGCACCTCAAAATTTCTTCCGGAATTGGAAAGAGCGACCTCGAAAACCCTCGAAACCCAAATATCACCGACTTTGAACGATTTTTGACTTTCCCGCCCCTTTTTTGTACTGGTTCCGCCCCTTGTACATCAAAATTTCTTGCAGAACTGGAAAGAGCAACCTCGAAAACCCTCAAAACCGAAATATCACCGACTTTGAACGATTTTTGACTTTCCCCCCCTTTTTTTGTACAGGTTCCGCTCCTTGGAGATCAAAAAAATTAACAAAAATGGAAATAGCACCCTCGAAAATCCCTAGGGACCACCTTGACTTTGGCGTGAGCTTTTCAGTATAGGTGCCACGATTTATGTCGCGAAATCGGCGATTTCAGACCACTGTGCGCCGTGCGGAAAAGCGACGTGTGCAGCGTCATAGTACACGGTGAGGGCTTTCCATCGCCGCTGGCCAATTTCATATATGTCAAATAATACACGA
>NW_026267383.1:49303-51523 GCF_000697945.3 Frankliniella occidentalis | reverse complement strand
AGACATTTCCTTTTTAAATTTGCAAGAGGAATCCAAATCAATAATTACAACTTAAATTTTGAAACTTTTGAAATATTCAAATTTGGTAACTTAGTCTATTTAACCAAAATTTAATGCTGTTCACTTACAGAATGACTGGTAGTTTCCCAATCTTTTATTTGGAAAATGTCAACTGGGTTAGTCAACACAAGTTATTTGAACAGGAGTAATGATCCTGGAAGGCACCGAACATTAATATTGTAGACAGCATCGCAACTTGGGGTAAAATTATTTCTGCGAAAGCAGAGCAAGCAATAGTGTTTTCAAACATCATCTTCCTGTGACAGGAGTTATATTTTATTAACTTATTCTCGAATCAAAAAATATTTGCACCACAAGCTTATTAACTTTCTTTAAAGGGACTATCTCCCAAAAAGCATCGGCAGGGGCCGGGCCTGCTTGGCCCGCCAGAGGCGATGGTCGGGCCTGCCGCCCAACCATTTCTGTTACGCGATTATCTGAAGAACATGATCGAATGATGTAGCGGGCCAGGCCCGCTTAAACGCCGTCGTCTTTGAGTTCCCGTAGGCACGGGAAAGGGATGTAACGGTGAAACACCGGGACTACAACCCACCCTTCTGCTAAGAAAACGTTTTTCGGGGGTAGGGGGAGAGTTTCTTTCCTATTTTGGGGTTTTTAGGCATTTTTCCTACAACTTATAGTTCACTATGGCAATTTTTAGCTTATTTTCGTTAAAAAAAAGACCCTCTAGCGCCTAAACGGTTAGATATAGAGCAAAACGAACGAAATTTTCACCCGGAGGGCTCTATTTCGACGAGTTACCCTTTCACGTAACACAAAAAAAAATCTTTTTGGGAGAATTTTTGAACCTTGGATACCCCCATTCACACCCTTAGGGGTGGTTGCCGGGATTTGCCGTAGGCGTTTCGTACTCTAGGAGTGGACCTTAAGATATCCTGAATTTTTCAAGTCTCTAGCACATCTCCTTCAAGTGGAACAGACAGACACGAGGTCGTTTGCATAAGCCCGCACCCAGGAAGATAGTTTCTTGGGCCAAGTACACTCTTAAATTCTTACAAAGAGAAATTCTTGTATTACAAAGAATTTTGTGCAACCGTAATACAAAGACAAATTTTCTTTGTAATACAAAGAAAATTCATTGTAATACAAAGAAAACTTTTGTTTAATACAAGGAAATTTCTTGTAATACAAGGAAATTTCTTGTATATTACGGTTGCACAGAATTCTTTGCATTATACGAACAAATTCTTTGTAAAAGATTTAGAGTGTACATTTGTACTCGGGTTTGCACAAGTTCAATTTCCTCTTGAAACAATGCAAAAATGTCATTGAAATAAGATCACTCATATTCAAACAAGTAAATTGTTTTTATTCGAATAAAATTTATGCATTGTTTCAAGTAAAAAATGAACCTGTGCAAACCCGAGTACAAATCTACTTGAAACAAGAGCAATAAACTTAAAACAAGAAAGGATTTTTCTGGGTGCGCTGAATAGCTTTTTCAAAGCAAAAGGGCGGGCTAAAAAGGGGGAGGTCATAAATGTAAAAAGGAAATTCTGTCCTTTTTTTCTCTCATTGTCTGGGCGCTAGAGATGCCTCTTCGACGAAAATGCGCGGGGGGAGTCGAAAAGCGCCGCGGTTACCTGGCGCAGGGATTAAGAGGCGATTAACAGCGGGGGCCGGCGCGTAAACGAGGAGGCCGGGGGCGGCTAGGCCCGGGGCAGAACAGTCCGAAAAGCGCCGCGCCAGGCGCCGGGGCTGTCCGCGCGGGGCTCCCCGTCTATCTCGCCCGTGCAATAGGTGCTCGACAGACGGGAAGCTGTGGTCTTCTACGCTCCGGCATGGAGGAGCGAGATCCAGCTTACGTCTAGCTCGCGGACATAACCTTGTTTGCGGTCCTCTCATGCCAATGCGTTACGCGGAGCAATAGCGAAGCGCAACGCTGCACTGATAACACCATTATTGATTTCCTGTATTGAGTTAGGTTTGTTAGTTTTGGTTGGCTTCTTATTATTTCAAACGGACACGTCACAGGCGACAGGTGCCGAGCTATCACCCCCAGTTCCTTGCCATTACTCAGCCAGCAGCAGCACGCCCGCTTGCACTTGCATGACTCTATGCACCCCATGCACTTAGAGCAATGGCGGTGAACGGGTCGGGCGGCGCTTTCCGTACCCGCGGTCTGTGCGGTGGGTCCCC
>NW_026267383.1:47314-49253 GCF_000697945.3 Frankliniella occidentalis | reverse complement strand
CGCCGTGCGGAAAAGCGACGTGTGCAGCGTCATAGTACACGGTGAGGGCTTTCCATCGCCGCTGGCCAATTTCATATATGTCAAATAATACACGAGATAAAACGACATTTAGGAGACGCGGGACCCGCTATTTATCTTCTTTATTTGCTTCAAACGCTAAAGGGTGCCCAAAAAAAATCTCGACGGTCCCACGTAGACTGCAAGTGCTTAAAAAGTGAATGAATATTCTTGTTGTATTTAATTTCTTTTGACTTACCAAGGTGTTGATATATTTGTAATATGTTGCTTGTTATGACAATCTAATTTATAATATTGTACAATTTATTGCTCACGCCAAAATAAGAATGTTCCAAAGAATAAAAAATTCTTTTAGTTTTCACAATAATTTATTCTCTTCTAGATCAGGGGGGTGGGGGGTCTTACTTTGTTCTAAATGTCTCCACAAACTACCGGGAAAAATGAGATCTTTGGACGGGAGAAAACCGAAACAATCCCGGGAATTCTTTTGGGCGGCCCGCTAGACACCCTGTTTAAGTGCGCCACAGAAATGTATTTCGCCTAACCCTTCGGAATGATGATTGGCTGTTGCGCGTTCTGTTGTTCTAGGTTAGCATCTCAGTTGATATGTTTTAGTATAAAGTTGTGAGAAAACATTTTGGTAGGAATAATATCAAGCAGTAGGCTTGGTGTCGCTATAAACACGGTCACCAAAATTGGATTTTACAAACGTTAGGTAGATCAACATTTTACTAATGTATCCCTGCACGTCATGAAGGCTCAATAAAGACAAACAAAATTTCATACCCAGTTTTTTGTTTTTATTTCTATGTAAAGTGCAACCTCAATTAGAGAATTTCTAACATTTTCTAGTCACTCTAACTGAACACAAATATTTACAAGTGGAAAAGGTCCCATAGGAATACTGATCATTCAATGTGCAATCGAAGGACGCGGTCATTCCAGTGGTGCACCACCATCACATCATTAACTCCATTATTTAAACAGTGTTGCAGTGAGAAATTTTAATCCTCTTTACTGGTTTTGCGTTGTGTTACTGTCACATAGTCCTAGCGTGTCAAGGGTGTGGTGGAGTGGGAAAATATGTGTCATTTCATAGATCTAAGACATGTCAAATATTTTGTGTTATCATGTTACCCCTACCCGCATCAGTGGGTCCTATGTCACAACAAAACAAGAACATAGCCTGACCAGTGCGTTGCCTTGCATTGCAGTCCGCTCCCGTGCGGGTGCGCCTGCGCCGGCAGCGCGTTCTAGCGGCGGGCCAGCTCTGCCCTAACCCAATGCACATTCCTATTGCACAGGCCGCCCGCTCTGTGCTCTAGGAACCGAGGAGAGAGAGGAGGGGGAAGGGGGCAGTGGCGAAACGAGACTTTGCCTTCTGGTAGATACAGTCTCTTAGGGGACTGTCTAAAAAATGGCAAAAAGTCCAGTTTTTAGACTGTCTGACAAACAACACAACCTAAAAAGTGTGCTTGTTATTTCTTTATCCATTTCAAAGCAGAAGAGTGGGGTGTAGTCACGGCGTCGTACTGTTACAGTCTTTTCTCATCTGCAAGGAGCTGATCTTGAAGGCCGCAGGCCTGCCCAAAAGCCTAAGTTTGTTCGAAGTATATACGGTGACTTATAGGTCAAAACACCACCGGCAGGCCGAGGGCCCAGGCGGAAAAGTCTACAGAGAAACGTGGTTGCAAGTATGTTGATAGTCGGTTGTAGGCCTGTTTCTGGTTAAAAACAGGATTTCAACCGCTTTTCAACAGGGAATTGTGCGTTGAAAGTCGGTTTCCGCAAACTAGTTTACAACCGCCTTTACGCGTCGGCCCACAACCAGATTACAACCACTTGGAAACTGGGAATCGCGCGCTGTAAGTCTGTTTCTGCAAACCAGTTTGCAACCACCTTTACCCGTCGGCCCGCAACC
>NW_026267383.1:37741-39664 GCF_000697945.3 Frankliniella occidentalis | reverse complement strand
CTTAGAGCAATGGCGGTGAACGGGTCGGGCGGCGCTTTCCGTACCCGCGGTCTGTGCGGTGGGTCCCCTGCCTGCCGTCTGCCGGCCCCGCCTTCCCGCCGCCCGACGCGGCGCTTTTCGGCCGGACTTTCCGCGGGGCGCTGGGCGCATTTAAGGATCGGCCCCCAGCCCCGCGGGAGGCGCGCAGGCACGCGCGGCGCTTTTCGGTGCTCCCCAAATGCGCCGAAGATGACCACGCTGTACAGAAGGGCTCCTTTCGAATTCTCATCAGTCTGGTTCGTTTCGATTCCTTTCGTTTCTTTTTTGGGTGAGAAAACGCATGAACCGAACTAATGAGAATTCGGACGGAGTCCTTGCCTCCTCGACTCAAATCGAAAAACGACAGAGGAAGTAGAGAGTATTAAATGGGGGTCCGAGTGCAGTGGAGCAGCTGGAGCTAGTGGAGTGGATCTCCGTGTGGGTAGGCAACCCATTCGACACCACCGTTGGGGGTGAAGGGAGGGGGAAGGGGAGGGTCAGGTGAGTTGAAAGGTCAAATAAAGTGGCACGAGTGGGACGTTTCGAACCCATACTCCGGGGATCCAAAACTCGACGCCTATTAGATTCTTTGAGGCATGTTTGATAACAGTAGAACGTGGTCCAACGTGGTCCAATGTGAATTGTGCTTTGAATTAATTATCCATCCAAATCCGTGAATGAATGAGAAACACATCAATGGCGACGAGATAGACGAATTCAAGTGTGCAAAGTGACTGTGTTGTGAAGTGATTAAGTGGCCATCAGTGTGAGCGAGAGCGGTAGAGAAGGAGTGAGGGAAGACGCTCGCTATAGTTCCGCCTCTGGCGACCCCACTCACCCACTCCAATTCTGAACCGGAGGCGGAACTATAGCGAGCGCCTACTGTAGAACAGTTTTAAAGTTGTTGGTGCAGAATTAAAGAGTTCTACTGAACTGGCGAAGTAAAACGTTCTGCAGTTACAACTGGCGAACTTTTAGCCCTGCAGTTTAAACCAGCAAACTTCTAGTTCCGCAGTTTAAACTGGCATAGTACTACACACTAAGATTCGCAGAGTGATTACAGGAATCGTTTTATTCATATCCTAAAAAAATATATTTTGTGACTTACGTTTATTCTATCGCATGCCACAGTATTGTTTGTCGTTAGTATCGCAACATGAGTGTTTCTTAAGATACTACGGAGTGTTGCGCAAGACGTGGTATGGCATTCACTGTGAAAAAAAGTAGGTAGGTTTACAGGAAAATTTTCCTTGACGCCAGTTGTAAAATTACAATTTGTAATCGTAAAAATACATGCAGTACGTATCGACTTCAAATCGAGCTTCAAATGAATTGGCGAGTAAAAATTGTGCTCTCGTAAATTTACAACTTAAATTATCATTCGCGTTTACAAAAATTATGTAAATTTACGACGGTATTTTTTACAGTGATTCTTTAACTTTTCCTGAAATGTGTTTTTCTTTCTGTTGTGCAGTAAAGACATCGGGACTTCTCGGATTACTGTTAGGTTGCAGCTGCTTGATTTTTACCGAGATGACCTATTATACGAGTAAACTAATAAAGGTGCTTATCCTTGGCCACTAATCACCGCACTTAAAGCCTCAGTGATCATGTTAGATAATAAATTTATTACATACCCGAGGCACACGGCACGAAGAATCACACGTCTTATAGCGAGCATCGCGCTCCCGCAACACTTCCAGGATCAGGTCCAGCGGGGGGCTTACGGTCAGAATTTGTTTCCGATGATGAAAAAGACAAAGTTAGTATGAATAGGGACGTAGAGACAGTTTGCGAGTGATTGGCTGAGCGATTAGCGAAGCCCATTACTCCACTGACCGGAAAAGTTTCATTCTGTTTGTCTGTTTGTTTGTTTGTATGTCTGTCCGCACGATAACTCGAGAA
>NW_026267383.1:28643-32951 GCF_000697945.3 Frankliniella occidentalis | reverse complement strand
AATTCGTTCTCGAGTTATCGTGCGTACAGACAAACACACAGACAGACAGACAGACAGACAAACAGACGCGAAACTTTTTGATCATCAGTGGAGTATTAGGCTTCGCTAATCGCTCAGCCAATCATTTTATTATATTTCAAATATTTCGGTGCTCGGCAGCCTGTTTGAATCCGCGTGCCCATCAGCCGGCAGCCAATGGCGAGCCGAGCCTGGAGACACAGGGGGCCTCAATCAGTTTTTGTGAATTTTCTATGTCATCCCATCGAGATTCTAACTTAAATTTTTGTTTGTGCGTAGGTAACGTGCTTATGGACGTGGGACCGGTAACGTGCTCATGGACGTGGGACCGTCGAGATTTTTTGGGGCACCCTTTAGCGTTTGAAGCAAATAAAGAAGATAAATAGCGGGTCCCGCGTCTCCTAAATGTCGTTTTATCTCTTGTATTATTTGACATATATGAAATAGGCCAGCGGCGATGGAAAGCCCTCACCTTGTACTATGACGCTGCACACGTCGCTTTTCCGCACGGCGGGCGCGCGCGGCGCCGCGGTCGGAAAGGCGTCCCGAGGGTCACTTGGTGGTGGGGCGGAGGGCCTTGTTCTCAACGCTCCTGACGCGACACCGTTTGAGATATCACAAAACGGATTGAAGCACCTGGTGCACCTACTCAAGGGCTACATATTTCGCGAATAAAACGCAGGTCGAAATTTTTACGTCTTTTTAGCGTGGACAGCGCCCCCTTTCCCTTTACAATTCTGTGAAATAAGGCCATTTTTACGATTAAATAGACCATTTTGTCTTATTCACGTTGTTTTCGCCAAGAAATGCCCCATAGCGCCGAAACGGTACAAGATAGAGCAAAACGGACGAAATTTTCGTTCGTAGGGTTCTACTTATACGAGCTACCCTTATGGGCCCATAAAATTAGCTATATGTACGCCAGACCACGTCTCGCGTAACAGGCTTCGCGGTATCTCACGAAACACTGTTGTGCTGCGACGCGCCTCGCATACATCTACCTAGGCCTGCGGCGCTGACACCCAAGTCGGGTAGCGCTAAAATTTACACAAAGACATGGGCCGGCCGGCCCGTCAACATCCCGTCGCTTCGACTAAGCATGCGGATTGTACATTTTTTCTCTTGTTTTCGTCAAAAACTCCCTGTGGCGCCTAAATGGTTAAAGATAGAGCCAAACGGACAAAATTTTCGCCCAGTGGGCTCTACTTTGATGAGTTACCCTTTAGAAACTATACAAAAATATTTCTAAAAAACATTATTTGAGGGACCTGTGGTTTATGATTTTTTTTAAATCCAATTTTTGAGCTAAAATGCTCTTCTTCGAACTCGATCTGTCTTTTTATGATACTGAACGACCCTGAAAATTCTAGGTCGCTAGCTCAATATGTTCTCAAGTTATCGTGCGTACAGACAAACACACAGACAGACAGACAGACAGACAAACAGACGCGAAACTTTTTGATCATCACTGGAGTAATAGGCTTCGCTAATCGCTCAGCCAACTAAAGTCGAAGGACTTGGGTCTCATAGACCAGTTTTTTGCAGAACGGACATTTAAATTTGTATGTGATTGTTCCCGACTTCGTAGTCAGGGTCTTTACACATGAGGAGCAGAAGGGGAAGTGCCCACAGTCGAGTGCTATTCTTGTTGCATGGGCCCTTGTACACACCGCAGCGTAGGCTCGGATCAATCTCGTTTGGAAATAAATGGTTCATTAAAAATTTAGTGCAACAAAGAATATACAACTAGCTATATGTACGCCAAACCACGTCTCGCGTAACGGGCTTCGCGATATCTCACGAAACACCGTTACGCTGCGACGCGCCTGGCGCACACATAGCTAAGCCTGCGGCGCTGACACCCGAGACGACTTAATGGAAGGGTATTCGGGAAAAGGGCCTTCCGGCCCCAAAATTTGATATACTCACACCATTTGTTGGGGACTTATTACTCTAAAATTAGGGACATGAAACATAAAACTTCTGCTGTTCCATAACGGTTTTCATTAAAGGTTCAAATTTTGACAGATTGTTATGTAAAAACAACGTTTTAGTGATACTAAATAATCTAAGGACCCTTGAGACTAAAGAGGGTGTGGTTCGACGTCAAATGTGTGGTTTTAGTATTACTTCCTGCACAATTTTTCAATATAAGGCTTCTCTTACGACTTAGTAGACCATTTAGTCGTTTTCACCTTATTTTTGCCAACAACCTAGCATCCAAACGGTACGAGATAGAGCAAAACGGACGAAATTTTCGTCCATAGGGTTCTACTATACCCCTTCGGAACCCCTAAAAAATATATTCGGTAACAAATACATTTTGCCTTCTGTAGGTATTTGATTTTTTTAAAAGTCAAATTTTGAGCTAGAATGCTCATCTACAAACTCGATCAGTCTTTTTATGGTACAAAACGACCCTGAAATTCCCAGATCGCTCTCTCAATCCTTTCGCGAGTTATCGTGCGGACAGACAGACAAACAGACAGACAGACAAACAGAATGAAACTTTTCCGGTCAGTGGAGTAATGGGCTTCGCTAATCGCTCAGCCAATTATGCCCACGTAGTCCCGAACATGATCTGAATTAAGTATAGATTGTCAGCACTACATAGAGTACACTATCGTTTGGAGAGAGTCAACAAAAACAGCAACTATTTACCTTCACTGACGTTGATGGTCCCCATTCCATAGTCGAAATCCGGATCTCCTTGAGACGACTGCGCAGTGGCTGCACTGGTGCTGGCCACTAGAGCTGCCGATTTTTTGAAGTGAGTTTTCAGTGGGTGTCCTGCAAGTTTCATTGGTCTAGTCGATTTGGACGTGCCTGCTTGCTCGGCAGGTGCCATTGTTGCAGTCGATTTGGACGTGCTTGCTTGCTCTGCAGCTGCCCCAAACGGCACGGCCACACTTGCTGCAATAGCATCTGCCACTGTCGCCCCTGCAGTAGTTCCAGCAGCTGCAGTAGTTGCTTTAAATTGTGCCAGGAACAGCTCCATAATGGCAGCAATTTGCTCCATAGCAGCCGCGATGCGGCTCAACTCACTTCCACCTGTGTAAAAGAGATGCTTCGCGATATCTCACGAAACACTGTTACGTTGTGTTGGTCGTGCCGGCCGTGCTGGCCGCGCTGGGGCCTGCGTTCTAGTGGCCGCGGTACACGTTCCATACTGTAAGAATCGCGCATTTTGTGAAAGAAGCACCAAAATTTGCACAGACGTCCTTAAAGGTATAAGGAACAATTCTGCCCGAAGTCTTCTGGAAGTTTTCGAACCGTTCAACCTGTACTGTTCAATTCGTACAACCTGAACGGAATAGTATAAATAGCGGTGACGCTCACCCTAATGAAGCTAATAAGTGTCGCGTAGTAACTTTTTCACTCAATTTGGTGTCGCCGGACAGAAATCAGAGGTTATTTCGGTGATTTGAACACCTTTGAACACTTTTTTTGAACATTTTCGTACATTTACAAGTGTTTTGATTACTGGCGGCAGAAACGCCGAGAATATGTCCTTGCATCATTAGTGTTTTCATCTAGTACACTTCTGACACCTTATAGGGCTTTACATGAACAATTGCGTAGCGTGTACAACCCTGTTCCGAACACTGGTTGGAACACGAAGTTGAACAAAATGAAGTACTTTCGAAGATGCGTGTCAGACACATGTATTCTATGTGAAACGAACCTGCTGATGACGAATCTGGACTCAGGTATGACGTTTTTTAACTCTGGAACACCTACCGCCCCGTTCCGAACACTACTTGGAACACCGAGTTGAACTAAATGAGGGTTTTTCGAAGATACTTGTCAGAGACGTCTATTCTATGTGAAACGAACCTGCTGATTACGAATCTGGACTCAGGTATGACGTTTTTTTTTACTCTGGAACACCTACCGCCCCGTTGCGAACACTACTTGGAACACTGACATGAGCAAAATGTTGTGTTTTCGAAGATATGGACCTTCCCTGCCCGACTGTTGCCCCGTGGCCAGTTTGAAGAAAAGCTCTGTTGGCCAGAGTGTGCATGCCGTCCTTCCCTCCCCTGAGCCGGGTTAGCTCTTGGACTTCCCTCCCTGACGCCCGATTGTCGTGGACAGTTTTAAAAAAAGCTCTGTTGGCCACCGTGAGCCGTCCTCTCCTCCCCTGAGCCGGGTTAGCTCTCGGACTTCCCTCAGTGACGCCCGATTGTCGTGGACAGTTTTAAAACAAGCAGAGAGTCAGTTTATCAAATATATTTGATAAATAAAGTATCAACTCGTTCTTTACTTGTGCTAGTATTGTGCATACAG
>NW_026267383.1:26974-28593 GCF_000697945.3 Frankliniella occidentalis | reverse complement strand
TACACATGGCAAATCAAAAATAATCACTTATGAAGTGCTCTAAAACACTCGAAACATAGAAAGGGCTGTTTAGGGCACTGGCTGCACCTAGTTGACACCTTTTTTGCGTGGACCATGGCATGCTTCCGGCTCTTGTCGCTCTTTCGGAGAGCCTGGTAGCATCCCGTGCACCTTGCACGGGATTGTCGCCGAGCCCCCTTCAACATAGACAGTGTGTGCTTGACGCGGTTGGGCAAAGGTGCCAGTGGGGTATTCCCGTGATTCAGCAAGTCTAGCGCAACCTGTTCCCTGAATTCCGCTATCGGAATGTTGCGGGTACTATCGGCATCAAACTTCTGCAGGGTCCAGGCGTTTACCATGCAGAGATTCAGTAGCATGTCTAAAGCTAGTTTGCGGTACCATTTCACGCCCTTTCGAGAAAAACAGCGGTATGAAGGCATTTGGTCATTGATGTCCACACCTTTCTTGGCAGAGTTATAATCAATGACGGACTGTGGCTTCTTTATAGGTTCCCCACTGCGTGAGCGGCTTCCACTATCGACGAGCTCGGCAGTGTGGTGAGGCACGGAAGATACTGTGGTGACAGCTCTCTTGTCAAACCACTTGAACACCTTAGTTCCATGCTGACACTGCCTGCCCAGTATCTCACCTTTCTTCAGTTTGGCCTGGACGAGGTCCGCTGGCAAACCTCGGCGGTTAGTGCGTATTGTGCCCACATACAGTGTCCGCCGCTGTCGCAGGAACTCCACAAGCGGAATCCCCGAGTACCAGTTGTCTGCGTAGATGGTGCGGCCCTCGTCAAGGTAGTCCTCAGCCAGGTCTGTTACCGCTTTCTGAGACACAGGTAGCTTGGAATCTGCAGCGGAGGTCTAAATAGACAAAAAAATAGGGGGGGGGAGTTAATAAATTATTTTAAAAATAATAGTAGATAAACGTTTGCCATTAATATTTTAACTTAAAATGAGTACCTTTCCTGTGTACACTATGAACCGGAGACAGTACCCAACATCAGTGCACAGTTTGTACAGCTTCACACCGTACTTGTGTGTCTTATTGGGATTGTAGACCCGGAACAGCAGGCGCCCTCGCCACGGACGCATGCTTTCGTCGACAGTGAGATTTGTCCCTGGCTTGAGTACAGCCTTGAAACGGTCATTCAGCATAGATATTAGCGGGAATATCTTGTGGAGCCGACCTGTAGAAGGAGCTTTGTTGTCCGCGAAGTGCAACACACGGGTCAGAAGGAGAAAGCGATCCCTTGTCATTGCTCTCTGTATAAGGGGATGGCCATAAAGTTCACTTTTTGTTTTCCAATAGTTTTTGACATGTCCCTGGTCATTCAGGCCCATCACAAGGAGAATGCCAAAATATCTTCGCATTTCTTCAACGTCTGTTGGCTTCCAGTCGCGCAGTCTTGAACGCCCCGCCAATCCAGCTGCCCTTGTTTGGCCGGCATACCTGTTTGTCTCCTTTACTATAAGCTCCATTATTTCGTCCGTAAAGTGTCTGTACAGATCGTAGGGCTGTCCACTATCAGGGAGAAGGAGGAGTGCATCCTGGTCATAATAGAGTGGAAAATTAACTGGGGGGCTGGCTGAGGATTGGACCCAGTTGCAGTC
>NW_026267383.1:22400-26924 GCF_000697945.3 Frankliniella occidentalis | reverse complement strand
AGAGTCAGTTTATCAAATATATTTGATAAATAAAGTATCAACTCGTTCTTTACTTGTGCTAGTATTGTGCATACAGTTAGGTTTAATTAAGTTCACTTTCAGAGTGTGTTCATTATCATTAAATTCCCATATCTTGATAACCATTCACCGGAGCTCAAAGATATGCAATTTTGTGATGGAAGTATTACTATTATTTATTCATGATAACGAACTGCTTATATCATTCAAAACCATCATTGAGATGTGGACTTATCGGGGAAGACCCCTTGACAACTCGCATGGCCAATGAAAAAATGTTATGCCTGAGTACCACCTAACCTAACTCCCGCGAGGGACTTTTGCTTAGTAATTCGCAAATTTCTCTAAAATTTGCTTTGCAAGTGCAAAAAAACCTCTATTATTGATTGGTTACTGAGTCAACCCGCGTGGAAGGATGTGCATTATAACTGTAGTTAAAACTGTTGACATCGAACTGCAGTTGCGATATACTATCTGAAACTATAGGTTAACTGTAGTCATTATGCATCTCGTAACTCTTAATTGTTCCGTAATTCCATTTATATAATGACAGCAGTCACACTGCTTTTACATTCACAGTGTTGGCTGCATTGCGCTCTACAAGTTGAAACTGTAGTTATAAGTACAGTCCTAGAACAGATAATTGAGTCTTACGAATGAATATCATTTTCGTGTTACAAACTGCGCTTAAACATAATTTTCAAGTATAAAACTGCCATACTTTCGATTTTAATACTGCTGCAATTCATCAAAGCAGTTATTTTTTTAGTTATATTTCAATCAGACTATCGTTATCTTAGACTGAAAACCGCAAATATGGTTTACAGTTTTGAACTGTGGATATGTTGCACTTAGAATACAAGTAGACTTTGTGACAACGTACACTCAGAACGTCTTTTTACCGACATTACTCCCTCATTGCTTCACCTGTGCGATGAGTTTGTCGATTCCTTGGTCGGTGGGGTTTTACGTCGCCTAGCCTAGGCGCCCTTCCGAGGGCCTACCTGCCTCTTAGTCCTGCCAAACAACCGGTGGTTCCTCCGTATGCGCACAACAGAAATATGTCCCTTATAGCGAGCGGGGTCGCTACCCAAGTACCTCACCCTAACGCCAACAAAATTTCTGTTTCCCGGTTAGGATTCGCTTTACTAGAGGCAAAGTTCTGTTATTCATGATATCGACCAGGGAAGAGGACGTTATTATTATTTTATTCACAAAAAAAAAATAAAAAATACGGACAAGGCTAGGGAACTCCAAACTGCATCAGTTGAATTACAGAGTAACTGTAGTTAAACTGCAGTTAGACAAGTAGGCTGACGGGCCGGGACCCTTGGCATGACACCAGGTTACTGCGGCACCAGAGCTATCGTGTCGCAGTGGCTCAGTGGTCAGTGTACCGGGCTCCCAACTCCGAAGTCCGAGGTTCAACTCCCGCCAACATCCGAGGTAAAACCAGTGTAATAACTATGAGGTAATAACTGAGATAAAACAATATGAGGTAACTGAATAGGAGGGAGAAAGAAAGACACAGAGAGGGAAAAAGACATTTTTAACACCATGATTTAGAATCATTTGACACTTTAGTTTGAGTATAGTCCGAATCACAGACAACTTGTAGATCCAAGTATATTTGCATCTGTAGATAGAGTGCGCGAAAACTGCAGTTAAAGTGAGGAGTGTTCCAAATCTTTACACATTTTTTTTAGATTGACTACAGTGAAACTGCAGTTGACTGTCATTTAACTTTAGTTTTCTATTAAATAACTACACTTAAAGTGCATGGTGCCAAATGCAGTTCGTGTGCACTTTTATTGCACTTGCAAATTACATTTGTGTTTGTAAAATACCAACATTACTTCAGTACAAATACTATGCTAACACTACGGTTCTAGCAAAAGTCCAGCTGCAGTCCACAACTGTATTTTAAACTGTAAATCTTTCCACGCGGGAAGACCTATAATTTGGTTATATGCAATGAACTGTACGTGCTGTGGTCTCTGAGCTGAAAGTGGGGTATAAATTAAACCGTACTGAGCACAATACTCGTTCTTCCACCTCCGATAGAAGATGATGGAGGTAAAGAACGAGTAAAAAGCTCTGTTGGCCATCGTGAGCCGTCCTTCCCTCCCCTGAGCCGCGTCAGCTCTTCGACTTCCCTCGCTTTCCTCCTGTACGCCCGTTGAAATGTGTTATTTGCCAAAGTGCGTTAACACAGCATGCCAGAAGAACAGCAAGTTGACGAGCCTCTGTTGGACGAGAACGGGTTCCCAGTAGCATAGACTGAAATGATTTTTGTCTACAAATAGTTGGAAACGCATGTTCCACTCCAATCAAAAAATTACTTTCAGCTTCGAAATCAGACAGAATTTTTCACACAGAATTGACGTGTCTGATACCTATCTTCGAAAACACAACATTTTGCTTAGGTCATTTTGTTCAACTCGGTGTTCCAAGTAGTGTTCGGAACGGGGCGGTAGGTGTTTCAGAGTTAAAAAACGTCATACCTGAGTCCAGATTCGTCATCAGCAGGTTCGTTTCACATAGAATACATGTGTCTGACACGTATCTTCGAAAGTACTTCATTTTGTTCAACTTTGTGTTCCAACCAGTGTTCGGAACAGGGTTGTACACGCTACGCAATTATTCATGTAAGGCCCTATAAGGTGTCAGAAGTGTACTAGATGAAAACACTAATGATGTAAGGACATATTCTCGGCGTTTCTGCCGCCAGTAATCAAAACACTTGTAAATGTACGAAAATGTTCAAAAAAAGTGTTCCAAAGTGTTCAAATTCTGCCGACGGAAACCTCCGGCCCCTGGGTCCCGCGCCCGTCCAGGGGCGGACCCGGGGGCGAGCCGCAGCCGGGCGTCGTCGCCACTCGATCGCCGGTCCACGGCGATGTCCAGGAGGCGACAGACGTCGACCGCGCTCGGCGGGCGTCTGCACAGCCACGTCGCGCTGCTCCGGACGAGGGTCCCACCTCGGGGTCTGCACGGCCGTACTCGCCTGCCCGAGGGACCTCCTTGTCTGCACCGCGACCGTGGTCTGTGGGCGGTGGGCACCAGCACCGGGTGGAGCGGGGGCGCTCGGACCGGGCAGCTGCTGGAGCTGCTGCTCGGCTTTCCGCAAGCGCAGCCCGCTCAGCGCGTCGCAAAGGTCCGCCATGGCCGCTGGTCGTCCGCGCCACGCCGGTTGCCTGGCAATGAAACCTTACCTCCGGTGTTGGCGGGTTTGGCGGGAAACCGACCTGCGGACCGCCAGCCGGTCAACCTGGACGTCCAGGTTCTTCTTCTCCCTCCGCGACGTCTCGAAATGAGACTGGATCTTGGCCGTCACATCGTTGAGCAGGCTCACCACGCGGAAAGGGCCCACCCAGAAGCTGTCCAGCTTGGGGCACCGCCCCTTGCGGCCGAGGTCAGCCGGGAGGGTGATGTTAGTCCCAAACATGACCTCCGCCGGACTTACCTCATGGCAGAGTGCTGGGTGGCTCGGTAGGTCATCATGATCAGGGGCAGGACCTCATCCCAGTCGGTCTGCTCGTCGTTGATCATGTGAGCGAGGTGACTCGTGATGACCTTCATGAAGCGCTCCACCTTACAGTTAGACGACGGGTGCAAGGCCAGCGACTGGCTCTTGCGGATCCCGAAGAGGGCCAGGACCTCGGCGAACAGGCGGGACTCAAACTGTCGGCCTTGGTCCGTGTGAACCACCCTTGGGGCTCCAAACCGCGTGAACACGTCTCGCACTAGGCCTCGAGCCACAGTCTCGGCCGTGATGTGCCGGTGCCCGGTTCACTGTGGTAGGTGGTCACAGCTTCCGTCACCTTGCACCGCGGCAAGACCAACTGCCAGAAGTTTCTGCCTGTCTCCGAAGGGTGTCGCCACATGAAATTATATATATGGGCCGTGGGCCCTGACACTTTCTATTATAACTCTCCATCTTTGGCTGAATATCTGGAACGATTCGTGGTTAGGTTATGCTACGCTAGTGCGAATAATTACAGGGTTATTAAGAGATTTAGTTACAGTATACCTTAATCTATGCTGTGTTGTAGACTTAACAGATGTGTTTTTAATTTTGCTTTGTAGGCTGGAAGCTAAGGACAGGTATGTATGCAACAGGGTAGTTGATTCCACTTTGAGGCAGCATGTACCCAAAAGGCACCCTTTAGTTTGTCCGTGTGGTGAGGTGGGACTCTGATATGCAAGTGACAGGTTCTTACTGGTATTGTCCTTATACTACTCTCAAGTACAATGCGTCCACTTAAGTAGATTGGGGCCTGATTGGCTGAGCGATAGCGAAGCCTATTACTCCAGTGATGATCAAAAAGTTTCGTGTCTGTCTGTGTGTGTGTTTGTCTGTAATCACGATTACTCGAGAACGGTTTGAGCTAGGTACCTGAAATTTTTAGTGTAGCTTTGTATCATAAAAAGTAAGAACTGTATTGATTTTGAGCCCTCTGGCTTAAAAATTGGCCTGTCAAAAAAATCAAAAACAAAAAAACC
>NW_026267383.1:19509-22350 GCF_000697945.3 Frankliniella occidentalis | reverse complement strand
AAAACAATAAAAAGACAAGCAAACAATAGATTGTGCTCAACCTCTGCAACCCACCGAAAGATGAGCACAGAAAATGAAGGGACTTGAAAATTGAAGCTTCCTCAAGTTCGGCCAAAAGCTGTTGTCAACTGAATTTTGATACATAATACTATAGTTAGTTGGCATTTAGTAAATGACGCATATCCAAACGCTTCCAAAATATTCCTTATTGAAAGGTATAACGCTTTTGACTTTCATGTGTTATGCAAACAATAAATTCGACACCTTTCTCTCAGGTTGCAATATGATGTCAGAAATCCAATCACAAGTGACAACTTCGACTCCAATGAAATTTAAGGCTACAGCATTGGATTTGCCAATAGTACTGGTGACATCAGATTTTATTTATGATAATAATAAAACTAATAACACCCTCAAGAAACAATACAGGGCATGTATTCCAACAGAAATGTTTGTTGCAATGAGACTTCCGATATAATTTGCAAAGAAAATGAGACAAACTCATGTTTGCGTAGGGCAGCAAAACACCAACAGGAAAGTCACCTTCCCCCAAGATATAAAGCAAATTTTGCAGCACAAAGACAAAATTGCATGAAATTAAATAACTAAGGAAACAGAATCAAAATATGAAATAGAATGAACATGAAAAACAATGTGAGAACAAGAGTGCAAACCAAATAGGTTTATAGACAAAGGCACTTGGAAAGAATGTTAGTAATTACAAGAGATTTATGTTGAGTGAGATGGTTACAACATATACATTGGCTCAGCACAATTAGGCACAAACATAGCACTAACAAACATTAAAAGGAACAAACTTCCAACCATTCACAAAGACAGGTATAAAGGAAAAACAACCTGTTGACTATCAGTTTACTCAAAACAAATGAAGCAAATATGACAGGGTGGATTCAGCTTCGACGCCACTAAATCAAGCGGCAAAGATAACTCACAAGGTGTGAAACACAAGAACTTAAACTAAGAACTGTATTGGCCACAAATTATATAAAGCATTCATAAGAGCACAATGACGACACTTTGTAAATGCAGAAGGGGACTTAACACTACCATATAAGAACATGAGAGAAAGACAAAGGAGTGTCACAGGATTCGTAGCAATGAAGGGGAGGATATATATTATGAACAACACAAGTGATCTTTACTGGAACGTATAAAGCAACCTCAGCAGCTTAAAGTGAAAGTGACATTAAGAAACCAGCAACCACTTCCAGGTTCAAGTGAAATTTCCTTCAAATTTACAACTGAAAAATGAACAATTTACTCAAACAGTTGATCTCACAAGATTTGACAAGACTTAGTCCTTATAAGTGCTCTTATAAAATAAACTGGCAACTTACGCCACTTTCAACCATAACAGCCTGATTTAAAGCAAATCAATTCGCATGGCAAGTGACAAAACTGCAACATGAAAATGTTTCTGGCCAAAGTATAGAGCATTCAAAGCAGCCATGGGAGTACTTCAACATGCTCGAGGAAATTAGAGAAAAAAACCAGCTAGGAGCTTTGAGTACCTTAACAGGTAAAAGCTACAAAGAAGTACAGGAAAAACTAATACCACAACAAAGTGAAAAAATTTGTCAAAAATAGAAATCTTCCCACAATTTAATGAAACACTTGGTCATAAGGTGCCTGATAGGTTCTAGAAGCAGACCTCAGGAACTGAATTACTGATATCCTATTTCCATTTAGGCTTTCTGTTAAATTCAATATTCTTTCATCATTGTAGAGACTGGAAACAGGCCTAGCTCTTCCAGCATCTCTTCCATCAGAAAGAGCATGTACGTCAACCATGAACTGATCTTCCTGAAGGACAAAGCATCCTACAAAAGAAGACATTAGTTAATTCCTTTTGGTTTCGTACACTGTATAACAAGTAACAAGATCTGCAATTAAATTTCATACACTTACGGATAAGCTCATAAACATTTGGGCGGTCCTGACGGACATACCACTCCAAGGCAGCATTTATGCTCTCTGACACATTGTTGGTGCGGTCAGTTGACCCAGACACAGAGAGAGAATTAATCCTCCCCAACCACTCCCTCTCGAGATATTGGAAGAGAGTTCTAAATTGTGGGAAGTGCATGTAGCCACTGAGCCTGGCCCAACGACCCACTTCAATGAGACCTTCACGGAGAAGGTGAGTGGGAAGAAGAGGGATGGCACAGAGAGAACGAACAATGGCATCCACAACCCATGTAGCCTGCATAAGAGGTGCAAGTCCCAGTACCTTGGCATAGGTGAAAACATCCTGTTTCAAGAATAAATAAAATTTTTAGATGGTACATCCTTTAGTTATACTATACTGATTAAGTTTAAAACTCAACCAAATGGTAATAAATTTATTAAAACAACTCACCACAGCATAATGGAATATGCAGGAGACAACTCTAGCATTAGGAAATATGGCAGAAATAGCATTCACCAAACCTCTCTCATGATCACAGTTAACAACTTCTGGGTCCCAACCAGGAACTGCTTGTCGTAGGAAGTTAAAGAGCTCAAGGTACGCCCTCTCAGATTTCCTTTGCATTAATATTCTGGCCACAACAATAGTCTAAAAGGATGAAAACAAATTAGATATTTTAACACTTCTTTGAAACTAGGAACATTAAGTCATTTCCAGAAAAATTAAAACACTGACATGTTTTGTGTTTGTTGCTGCATGAGGCCATGTAATACTGATGGAAAATAGCTGGCACGTTTTTGGTTTCTTGGGACGCTTGCGAAAGGTCCCATCCATGAAAACCTACAATCACCCACGGAAATTTAATTACAACAGAAAACAACAATGTGGCAATAATAATAAAAATGATAATA
>NW_026267383.1:17342-19195 GCF_000697945.3 Frankliniella occidentalis | reverse complement strand
TTTTTACATCTTTCTAAGACGTAACTCGTCAAAGTAGAACCCTATGGGCCAAAATTTTATCCGTTTGGCTCTATCTCTAACCGTTACGTCGCCAGAGGGCGATTTCCACACGAAAATGACCCCAAACCATTTTAATGTTGTTTCTCAGATATTTGATGGTCTCTGGTGGGGCAACTCGTCAAAACAAAATCCTGGGGGTAAAAATTGTGTCCTTTGGAGCCGAAGGTCTATCTACGAATCTGCCTTTTGCCCGACTCGGGTGTCAGCGCCGCAGGCCTAGGTAGATGTATGCCAGGCGCGTCGCAGCGTAATAGTGTTTCGTGAGATATCGCGAAGCCTGTTACGCGAGACGTGGTCTGGCGTACATCTACCTAGTTAATCATAACATTTTTAAAGAGAACCTGAGAGGCATAAATATATCTATTCTTGATGTTAAGCCAGTTCAAGCTATTTATGTAGGGTGTGATGTGATGTGACAATCCCAAGGGAGATTAAAGACAAATCTGACACATGAGGTTTGAAGCCTTTGAAGCCTAAGATGAGATTGAACAAGTGCATCTGAACAAACAACGTTACCATAGTCGAAGACAGGGAAAATAAGCGCCTCAACAAGTCTTTTCCTTGTAGTTTGTGGTAAAAGCTGTTGGCGTTTTCTCAGATCATGAAGAGCTGCAAGTACATTTTTAGCTATAGAATCGAGGTGCGGGCCCCAGGACAGAGTTTGATCAATGATCACGCCCAGGTCATTAACCGTTGGTGAGTAGTCTATAGCAACTCCATCTACAAGAATTTTAGGAAAGTTCGAAACCTTTTTTAACAGTTTGTGAATACCTATAATTATGACTTGCGTCTTTTTAGAATTTATTGACAGGTTGTGAGCTTTAGAGTAGGCCTACGTGCGAGCCTACATGCGTGCAGCCTCTTGGTTCAGTAGAAGCACCGCATGTTCTATATTTTCAGCTTTGAAAGACAAGTAATTCTGAAGATCATCCGCATACAAATGATACAGTGAGTCACCAAAAACAGTACCAATATCATTAACATAAAGTGCATACAAAAGCGGACCTAGGACAGAGCCTTGAGGAACACCAAACAAGAGCGGAATGAGGTCAGATATGGTTTTCTCATTTACCACCTGCTGCCATCTGCCAGTAAGGTAGCTGCTTATCCATGTTAGAGAGGAGTTTGACAGGCCAAACAACCTTAGGTCAGATAATAGTAGACCATGGTGAACAGAGGGGAATGCATTACTGAAATCATACAAGAATGGTGAGCAGTCGTTCATGGATCGCCTCTCTTATGTCGCCTGTAACTTTTAGCAGCGCTGTTGTAGTGCTATGGTTTGCTTTAAACCCAGATTGCAGTGGGTTAAGAAGCGCATTTCTCTCAAGAAACTCACAAAGCTGTGCAAATACAATTTTTTCTAGGATTTTTCCAAGTACACATAGCAGGCTTATAGGTCTAAACTCATTCACTGCTATGGCACCCGGCTTTTTGGGCAGGGGTTTCACATTTGCAACCTTCCAAATATCTGGAAACGTACTACTTTGTAAGGAATAATTAAACAGGTGAAGCAATGCGGGTGAAAATTCAGGTAAACAGAGTTTTATAACGGCAACAGATATACCGTCGATACCTTTGGCATTGGAGCCTACGGTCTGTGCATAACCTCTTCATATTTATTTTTAGTGGCCGGTCCAGGATAATTCGCGATTCTCAACCCTGTAGTTCGGGAGCATCTTCTAAATGTATGCACATACATTATTGCTGATGGACTAAATTTATGTGGGTAAGTTTCACATGACCAAGATTTGGAGTGTTGGTTCAATAATATATGCAAATACTATATTTAA
>NW_026267383.1:12377-17247 GCF_000697945.3 Frankliniella occidentalis | reverse complement strand
GTACATTGCTCGGCCGCTCCCCAGCGAGGTGGAGAGCCTCCACGGCATTGTCCTCCATCACAGTTCTCGAATCGTCAATGACGATTAAAGAAGGGGTAGGTACGGAATATGGGAAATATTTATTGTACTTTCCAAAGAAAATTGGAATTTATTCTTGCTTCTTCATTTTCAGGCAATTTACTGGTATTAAATTAATTGAGTAACAAACGGTATTTTATTAAGGATCAAATTTATTAGGGATCAGTTGGAGACGCCCCGGATAATACAGGGTGTAAATTATACATATCATATAACATACCACAATTGTTTTTCTTTTCTTTTTCAGGTATACATTGATGAGGACCGATGCAGTAAATTACTTGCCAGACTGCTCAACACTGGGATGAAATTTATTGTCCCTTTGGTTGTCCTATGTTAGTTAAGGTGAGATTACTTGGCATACTATTCCTGTAATTTTATTTGTTTTTGTTTAAGATTTTTACTTTAAAAAAATACATTGAAAATTGCAAATTTTTTTGTCATCTATTTTCTTACAACCATGTGGATGTGGGTGACATCCACTTTCACTGAGGCATACAATATCAAACAACAAACGAAGGTGTTCTTTCAGCTGTAAAGAAAGCCCACGTTTCATCTGGACACAGACTGTAATGCACACAACACGAGAAACAATAATGGGGAACTACGGGTGTCATCTGACATTACCATGCACTCTGAAAATCTAGTCCCTGTCTTCAATCAATGGATTGTTCAAACTTCTGATCTAATTACAGACCAAATTAGAGTACTAAATGAAGTTAGGCAGTAATAGTGCTTGTACTTTCCAGTAGAGTGTATAAGTAGTTTGCAATGGATAGCAACTTCAATGGGACTGGAGTCTGACTGCAAACAGAAACTACAATTTTACTGCTCCAAACTGGCCCCGAAAACAACAGTTAAACCGGGAAAATTCCGAAAAAACTGCAGTCGAACTGCCGTTTTTCCACGGATTTCCTGCAGTTTTACAACAGATTTCTGTACTTTAACTGTAGCTAGACAGTCAGATGCACTTAAAATAAACTTGGACAGCAGCTGCAAACAACATATGTGATCATGGTTCTCTAGCAATTATAAAATAGTTTGTGTGAAGTTTTGCTGCAAAAGAAATCGAATCGGAGTATAGTGTGTCGGTATAGTTCGTAGTATAGATCTTTCCACCCGGGCAGTACATCGGACGTGACTTAAATACTCTTGTCTTTTGCAGTTTCCCTTGAGGGAAGTGTATCTGGGACCCGGTTGCAGGGAAGCCCTTGACCGCATCGTCCCCGGTGCCCCGCGGGACCCATCGGTAAAGCCGGAGACTATGGCCGAGCAGCCAGAGGGCGACAAGGATGCGTTTAGGGAAAAATGTCTGGCCTTGCTGTTTAGGAGATGAAAGACCGGCTTCCTCTGAATGATCCCATTTTTTAAAGAAAAGGCCTTCATTGACCCAGAGGTCCTCCTTTCTCGGGCTGCCCGCACCGGGTCTGACGGACTCGCGGATTTGTACCTTCTGACTGCTAAGTTCAAGGTAAGTCTATTTGAAACGTTGGTAGAGCAGAAACAGTTTTCCAATATGATTCAATCTCCTTAATAGAGATGTATTTTTTCGCAGGAAAAGTTGTAGCTGGATAGTAACGCGCTAGCTACAGAGTGGCGCGGAGTAGCGCAACTTCCCCAACGAGGTCACCGGGCGACTGAGAGAAAGACTCCTCGGGATGTCAGTTGAGGATGCGTGGGTGGAGATAGGGTCACTAAAAAATGGTAACAATGACCGTATGTTCCCTCAACTGTGCAAGGTTGCATCATTGGTAAAAATATTACCCCAGTCAAATGCCGACTCCGAGCGAGTTTTTTCTGTTGTTACTGACATCCGTAGTAAGAAAAGAAGAAAAGAAACAGATTAGGTGCTGAGAGCTTAAATGCGGTTTGTGTCTCGCGCATATCATTTCGATCAAAGGGCATTGATTGTACATCTTTCCAGGTGACAAAGGATCACCTAAGGGAGACACAATAGAGACATGTATGACCCCAAGTAGTGTGACTGTGCCACTAATTTTCAGTATTATTTTTTCATGTTGTAGTCAGTCATATTTATTATCTCTTCCCAATACCGTCCCTCTTGAACACTAGTCTTTAGTACTTAATTAACCTTACTAGTCTACTTGGCTGTTTGCTTGCTAATAGTGTGAAGAGAGGATAAAGTAAAGATTTGTTCAAAAAATAACCTTTTTTCCATATTTTAGCTTAAAATCCCAAATTTCCCTTTTTCCCATCAGCCTCTCAAAATTCCTGTAATATGGGAAATTTCCCACGGGTTTGCAACACTGGAGGAGTTTGCTGAAAAGTTAAGGATAGACGGGTTGTTATGACCTCTTCTATACTTCAAGAATAGACCACAAGTTGCGAAGAAAAAATAATTGATCTACTCACCACTGTTTGGACTGAACTACTGGACCAACTGGCCATGATTTTGGCCCCGGCATTATTGGTCACGCAAAAAAATGATTTGCTGGTTTAGCTAAAGTTTAGCTCTCAGAGCTAATTTGTTAGCTGGATTCGGGATAGCTAATAGTTTTAGCTTCTACAGCTAATACTCTTTAGATTTTGCAACACTCGCATGTATAATTTGTTGCTGTGGCCAGGGCGTTATGTCGTTTCGGGCTAATAGCGCGCTCTCCTCTGTGAGATAAAATGGTTACTTGTAGGAGCAAAACTTGATTTATAGTCACGACTAATTCTTGGATTAGCTGGAGCGGCACTAATTTTAGCGTTCACAAGTGACTGTGTTGTGTGTGGAGAAGAGGCGGTGTCTGGATCGTCTCGCTTCTCAATGGAAGGTGTGCGCGATCCAAACTGACCGCCGACAGGGCGCGCGGTGGCCGATTCTGGCACCATCTGCGATAAAATCAATTTCCTAAGCATTCACATAAAAGTTCCATCTGATGGCCCGATAGCTAAGGGAAAGGCTCAGAGGCCAGCCAATACATGGGGAAGAGTGACACCGGGTCAGAGCACGGCTTCTCGCAGGTAGTCGCCATAGCCGCGTGGGTTAAGGCGTCGAATCCCAACCCAGCGGTTTGGGGTTCAAATCCCGGTAAGGTAAGAGGTAAGGTACAACATTGAAATTAATTGCGTGTCATGTGAGGGCAATATCTAGAATGAGACAACCAGCAGGGAAAAAATATTTTTCTTTCATATCAGAGCATGTTTGAACATAAACATATTTTTTTCTGTATCGATGGATACAAATTTCTGTATCTGTATTACAGATTTGTTATTGTATCCGAAAGAATACAATTTTTTGTATCACGGATGCTGAAAAAACTGCATATCCAAATTACAGATTTTTGTATTAATTTTTTTAGAGTGTGGCATTTTAGGCATGAATCGTGAAACATGTCCCAGACAATGTCACACCGCCGTGTCCCAACACGTGCACATATTTGCCTGATGTTGCAGTCAAGATGGTTAACTTAATCACCAAAGTTTTCATTGTCTGCGATGGTTTGACAGAGTGGACAAGGACCGCACCGTCGAAGACGATACCATCTGCCTTGTTCGAAAATTTCCTATCTTTTAGAGATCTAAGATTTTCCAGGATAGGCACTAGCTTGGCCTTGTCACCATCACTAAAAGACCCCTCAAGGGTGAGAGATGGAGGAGCAAACTGGTTCTCGTATTCAAAAAATTCATCCAAGTTCAAAGCTCTTGCAGTGCTCACAATAAATAGTCTTGAAAACAACTGTACTTCTGCCTTTAGTTGTTTAACTGTAGTTACCGGGGCACATTTTCCGGGTCCTGTGAAAATTGAAAACTTGCACTTCTTTAAAGGATCGTAGATTGATGTAGTCCTCTGTAGAATTCGCTCTTGCACAAACTCGCGGTACATTGCTCGGCCGCTCCCCAGCGAGGCGAAAAGCCTCCACGGCATTGTCCTCCATCACAGTTCTCGAATCGTCAATGACGATTAAAGAAGGGCTAGTCACGGAATATGGGTTACATGGCATAAAACTATCCTTTAAAGCGGTGTAGAAGTCTGCAAACCTTGTCTGGTACGATTTTGTTTGCTCATGATGAACGTGCAGGTCATCGCTTCTAGTTTCCTCCGCAAAATCCACTTGCTTGTTTAACTCTTGCAAAGGCTGAGTTACTCCTGGCCCCCCCAACAGTAAATCTCCTTAATGACGCGGGGTCGTGGGTCAGGCCGACAGCTCCACCAGAACCTTTCAGAACCTTGTTGTTCTGCTCGTGGGCGTGGTCAAGACCGATGTCAGAAAAGGGTTTGAAGTCAGAACTCTTCGTCACCGTGAACTTCCCTGTAAAATAAATAACCGTAAGCTATAGTTCTAAAAAAAAACATACCGATTTTCTTTTTACGAGTAAAATTTTCTGTTAGACGTACCCAACATAAATTGTTGGTGTAGGTAGGGGGAAGAGGTCGGAAGCTGGTTTAAATCAGCAAGGTGCAAACTGAGCTAACGAGCATAATTTTGGTGGTCAAGCAGGAAAAACCAGGGAAGCATATAACTTAGACGTTTTTTGTATAGATCATATTGCCTCTCTCTGATTGACCTCACGAAAGTTAAATATAGAACCAAAAGGTTCAGGACAAGCTGGCAATAATAAAATGTAGGAGATTTCTTGCTCTGAGTCTCACACCATTCAGGAAAAGAAATTTCGTGATCAGGTTCCTGCTCTTCATATGCATCCATCATCAGCGAAAAGAGAATGGCAGCTGTCACTTGGTGCATTTCTCGGTACCGTTTTACATGGGTTCCCTGTAACAAATTAAAAAAATATTACAAGGTAGATGTACGCCAGACCACGTCTCGCGTAACAGGCTTCGCGA
>NW_026267383.1:8105-11122 GCF_000697945.3 Frankliniella occidentalis | reverse complement strand
GGCTTCGCTAATCGCTCAGCCAACAATGTTTTTTTTTTTTTTTTTGTCACGTGTGTAGTTCAAAAATAAATCTGGGATTAGAAATACCTTCAACAGGGCCTCTGCGGATCCTGATGTAATGATTCCCGAAGAAGTTATGATCTGGAGCCAACCACAACCATTCAAAAAGGAACCAATCACTTTCAAAAACGCCATCTCAATGTGCAAAAGGGCCTAACACTAGTAGAAGTTTGTCCTCTCCATATTTTTCTGACCAGTTCCACTGGATTGCCCTTCCTATGCAGGGTTGTTACAGGCTCCGGATTTTCAATTTTACTGACTTTTCCCTGACTTTTCCCTGACCAAAATCCCGATTTTTACTGACTTTTTAGGCAAGAAAGTAGGCAGTGTTCCGATCAACGGGAGGGCAAATATCACTAAAACCAAGAGTGTGCACAAAAGAAAAACACTTTTATTTGTTTTTACTGTTTTTAACAAGTAGAACAAGAACAGAAAATAATAATTCAGTCAAAACAATAAAACGCACAATAAGTCAACTAGTCAAGGCCTTCAATTTGTCTTCTATAGCCTCACACTCAATTTGGGCAGTCTGCATGAGCTTAGCCTGCTTCGCCCGAAGCTCTCTCACTTCCTCCGCGACCCGCTTCTCTTCCCTTTTCCTCTTCAGTTTGTCTCTATCTTCTTCGGCCCTTTTCTTTCGAGCCTCTTCATATTCAGCGCGAGCACAACGCACCCTCCTTATCATTTTGTCGTCGATGGCGGCGACCACACTGTCGATCCCACCAGCCAATGTCACAGCGTCATAAACTTGTCTTTGGGCGACAAGAGAAACATTTAACTGGTTTTCGACAGTTATCTCTTTGTTTATTGAAAATCCGCGTTCAACAAAGGCATTCCCATGACTAATGATAAGGACCATACGCAAGAGGTCGCGTAGCGCTTCGGAACACTTCTGGGTTTCCCAAATAGACCGCCAAAAGTGATCCAATCGAGTGGTGTCACGGTCAAATTGTTTGATACTCGCCAACGCACTCGGCTTCTCTATCAGGAGTTTGAATTCTGATTCAATTTTATCACAGTCTGCTGCCGTGAGCCAGTTGTTCCGTCGAAGGGCACTAAGACAACTACGCAGGCGACTGATGGCAGAGTCCTCATGCTTAACAATTAATTCGGGATCACAGAAAGTTATAGACTTACAGAGTTTGTACTTAAGTGGTGACTTTTCCAAAAGTTTGGCAGTCATGGCTTTGAGGAGGGCAACACACTCCTCCTTAAATTTCTGCATATCCTTCTTTGGTACAGGTTTTGTCATCTTATTCAATGCATCTTTTACAGAGAAACTAAGAGAAAATTCCTGGGCAGGAATTAAGTTCTCCTCTTTGGTTACATCTACATCACAGACATCAGATTTACTCTTTAAATACTCTTTCTTAACAAATAACTTATACAAATCTCTGACTAGAGCAGACAAATCAGTATGCAGGTAAGGGGCCATGGGCTTATTTGTTTGATAAGCCGTAAGGAAGGGCTCCACTAAACGTGCAACAAAAGCAAAAAAGGCTAATTTAGGGCCGAGCAGTTGGTCCTTCACAGCTTTAGCGACCTGGCTAAAACTTGTGGACTTTATTTTATCGTCCCTGCCACCTTCCTCTACTTTGTCAACAAATTCTATCATGTTCGGGAGAATGTCACGACCTCTGTCGGCTGTGGCTGCGTTATTCAGCCATCGCACGGCACAATACTTTGAAGGGAACTTTTTTGACCCAGTCCACTCAGTATACTTGGCCCTGCGGGCGGGCACGTCTTTAAAGACGTTATAAGTGGCTCGCAGGTAAGTAACAAGACCCCAACCTGTCGCCTTCACTCCCTCTTTAAAGGAATTGTGCACAACGTGCAGACCACAAGAGCCCATTTCCAGTAACTTTGGCTTATCAGGATCACCAGCAGTCAGATGAACCGAAATTTCCCTCAAAAACTTAAAATTTACATTCGGGCCGTCCATTGCTATCATCAAGAGTCGATCTAACTGCTCACCTCGAAACTTTGAGCAAAACCCGGCTACGAGATCTGGCGACCTACTACGGCCGAGGAAAGCAGAATCAAAGTATCTGGTAACAACTTCATTAGTTGAACTGCTCCAAAACTTCACAGCAAGGTCCATTTGGTTCTCTTGGGAGCACTTATTAAGGCTCTCGTCAAACATAACGACAATACATTTACTTTCCCTAATTTCCTGTACGACTTTGTCGTGAAAGTACGGCGCTAACCCATAAGTAACTGAGTAGCCTATTTTAAGGCGCCCGAGTTGCATCCTTGCAGCGATGCCACTGTCAGGAAACATAAGTGGAAACAAGTCCACAGCTTTCCCACCAGCAGAGGCAGAGGAATGGTTCACGACGCAGTGAAGGCACCAGATGATGTCGGCCCGTGTCACGTCAGTCTTGACACTGTACCGCTCGAGTCCATGGAGACCAGCCCCTGCTTTGGCAACGGTTGCGGCGCTGGAGCGGGAAGCAGAGGGCACGCCGGGATCGTCAGGGTTCACCAAAGGGTCTTCCCCCACCTGCGCCACCGATGGTCCAGCAGCCGCAGCAGGCTGAGCTTCGACAGCGACAACGGCAGCACCCTGTGAGCCCGAGCCCGGCACTGTTGTTTTAGCCTGCGGAATCATAAAAAACGTGAAGCAGCTGTTAGCGTCATTAACACAAAAAAGAGAGAAACATCGCTGGCGTGAATTTGATTTCTCTGCGTGTATTTAATGTTGCAAAAGGCCTATGCTTATGCTTATAGCCATGTATGTGCCTGCGCTCAACATCAACATGCTTCGCGAGCGCGGGCGGGCCCAACCTCGGGCGAAGCACAGGGGTCAGGATGGCGTTGGTTCGAGAAGGCCACCGATAGTACCGGGTGCCAGGGGGTGCGTGCCCACAACCAGGGCGCTCAGTAGAACGAGCAAACGTCAAAACCAATGCTCCCGTTGCCTCCAGCCCGGCTGCGAGCGCGAGCCGATGCCCCCC
>NW_026267383.1:6396-8055 GCF_000697945.3 Frankliniella occidentalis | reverse complement strand
CCCCCACCCCACCACCACACACACGGCAACTACTATCCCAAACGTGCAAACCCACAGGGAATAAAATATATCGGACTGAACACGATACACACCTTGGAAACAGAAGCCGCTGAAGCGAAGATTTTGATGCCGTAGTTTCCACTTCTCGCTTTGGCGAGCTCTTTGTGGGTCTTTCCATCTGCATGTGAGCGAAGTGCTCTCCGCCCCATGTTCCCCAGCGAGAAAGGCCGGCCTTTGCAGAGGGTGCAATATACTTGGGTGGCTCTTTCTGGTAGAGCAGCTGCCGGTCCCTTAGTCGGGCACACGGGCTCGAACCATTGGAAATCAGGCTCGTCGTCCTTCCATTTGTCATTCCAATAAGTTACTTTCGGTGGTGACATTTTGGAACGGCGGCATCGGCCGGTCACCGGACGTGTCTTGTGATGTGTGACTCTGAAAACAATCAAATCAAATTTACTGTTGCGCAATCGTATGCATTTA
Source organism: Frankliniella occidentalis (assembly GCF_000697945.3). Taxonomy (NCBI): domain Eukaryota; kingdom Metazoa; phylum Arthropoda; class Insecta; order Thysanoptera; family Thripidae; genus Frankliniella; species Frankliniella occidentalis. The sequence continues at coordinate 7,575 of NW_026267383.1, read as the reverse complement.
ACTTGCGAATTTCTCAACTGACGTTATGTCACGTGTAAGCAGTTGTACGAATAAAAATAAAACTGGAAGAAACAATTAGGCTGGCTGCCCTCCTGGCTCGGCGGCCTGCCCGGCAGCGGCGGCCTTCCTAACCTCCACAGCCAGTAGTGCGGACGGACGGAACGCCGCGCCGCTAGAGCCGCAGATCTGAGCAGCCCAGCTTTCTTCTCTCCCCGTTTTAATTTCAAATGTACAACACTTACAGGACTGCAAAGATCAAACTTACCTTTCAAGAAGGAATCACGAAACTTAGACACGCCGGACCGCTGAAAACCCACACCACCACACGCAACGAACAGCGCCGTCCGCCCACCAAGTCGTTTGTTATTGTTTTCGGCTGCCGGCTCAGCCGCCCAGCCGAGGCGACACAACTAGCGCTCGCCTCCGCATCAAGCGTCGAGCGGCGGACGGGTGAACTACCACCGCGTCGACTGGCTGCGCCGGCAGGGCCCGGCCCGGCAAGTGCTGCTGCCGCGGCTCGAGCGTCAATTTTACGCATTTTCCCTCCATTCATTTGCAGCGAGGCAGTCAACCGGAGATTTTTACTGACCGCTCTCTCAATTTCCCTGACTTTCCCTGACTTTCCCTGACCCATTTTCTAATTCCTGACTTTCCCTGACATTCCCTGACTTTCACGGTCTGTAACAACCCTGCTATGGCAAAAAGTGGTTGGTCACAACCAATAGGTGTTGCAAGGCCCGTATACAGCAACAACGGGGTTTCCCTATCTTTGGAGTGTCTTAATACTTCCCCCTGTGGCATTCCTTTCTTTATATTAGCCATAAGGAGCTGGCAAATGCTTAAGAGAGGAACAGTAGCCCCGCAGGCTGTGAAGTCAGACGAGCCGTAACAAATGGCACTCATTGCAGCTAATATTGGACCGGGTATGCTTTCCTCTTTACATTTGGGAGTAAATGAGCCACTAAACTCATCTTGCGTTTTTAAAAGGCGTTTCCTTAGCTTAAAAACAAATCTGTAGAAGGCCGAGGCATCTTCGTCCTGATCTTCATAGTCAAAATTTTTCAGTATATTGGTGCCTTCTACGAATACTAGGTAGATGTACGCCAGACCACGTCTCGCGTAACAGGCTTCGCGATATCTCACGAAACACTGTTACGCTGCGACGCGCCTGGCATACAT
>NW_026267383.1:591-1056 GCF_000697945.3 Frankliniella occidentalis | reverse complement strand
CACCCAGAAAAAGCTTTCCTTGATACAAAGAAAATAGCGTTAAACTGAGGAAATTTTTTCCTCATTCAAACACAACGAAATAAATTCTTTGGACTAAGGAAAATTTAGTTTTAAAACTGACCTTAACGTAAGGACGTCGACTTCAGGCCAAGACAAAATACTTCACGGGGCACGACACCATGAACATTTCTTTGCTCTTGACTTTAACTTGTTGGTTTTGACAGCAAACTATAGAATATCGCTTTGATTCAGTCAAAATTATTTCCTTTCCTTAGCCTGTGGCTTTGATAGGAGGTAAAACGATATAAATGGGGACGAGGTAAATATTACTTACAATTAAAGTCTGCATTTTCCTTTTTCAAACATAAGATCAGGCGCCTTACTTCAAGGGAAATGTAATAAGTATACGTTGGCTATTTTTAGGATTCCACAACAAATGGCACTCATTGCAGCTAATATTGGACC
>NW_026267383.1:0-541 GCF_000697945.3 Frankliniella occidentalis | reverse complement strand
ATTTTTTACAGTCTCCTAAGGGGTAACTCATCAAAGTAGAACCCTTTGGGCAAAAATTTTCTCCGTTTTGCTCTAGCTCAAACCGTTGAGGCCCTAGAGGGTGGTTTTGGCGAAAATAAGCGAAAAAGTGTACAACCATTCATTCTTAGTCAAAGTGACGGGCCCGTTAACGGGCCGGAGGCCCGTATCTTTGTGTGCATTTTTCCACTACCCGACTCGGGTGTCAGCGCCGCAGGCCTAGGTAGATGTATGCCAGGCGCGTCGCAGCGTAACAGTGTTTCGTGAGATATCGCTCCGGCCCGTTAACGGCCCGTCACTTTGACTAAGAACGCATGGTTGTACACTTTTTCGCTTATTTTCGTCAAAAACACCCTCTAGCGCCTCAACGGGTTGAGCTAGAGCAAAACGGAGAAAATTTTCGCCCAAAGGGTTCTACTTTAATGAGTTACCCCTTAGGAGACTGTAAAAAAAATATTTTTAAAAAACGTCATTTTGGGGACCTGTGGTTTTTGATTTTTAAAAAATCCAATTTTTGAGCTAG
>NW_026267382.1:299218-299591 GCF_000697945.3 Frankliniella occidentalis | reverse complement strand
AAGTATCGGCGCCACAACCACTACGTCACAAAACACGTGCACGGTCTGAAGTGGAACATGGGCCTTATCCCCTATGAGTTCTGCGAGGACCAAATCCACGAGATGGTCAATAGCTTTGAGGTCGTCTATGTTAAAGGCGATGAGCAAAAAAAGATGCTGCAGAAAATGCTGCGCGAAAAAGTTGTCATCGACATTGAGACACTAGGGTGCCCTAAGCTCAGCAAGCTGCCCAAAATGTTTGTGCCCTTCCATTGTCAGGAGCACAGTGTTTTCCCAACCCACTCTTGCGCATGTCTCAATGCACGGCGCATAGGAATGTGGTACACGTTCACCATGGCTTAAAAAGAAAAAAAGAAAAAATACAAAGAAGAAA
>NW_026267382.1:295411-297850 GCF_000697945.3 Frankliniella occidentalis | reverse complement strand
TTAGGTTCAAGGTTACCCCCTCCATCGTACCACTTCAAAAAATTAGGCCGCGACCTGGGGGGATGCAAAATGGCGACCCGCGACTTGGGGGTATGCATACTACTACTTCCGGCATTGTCCAAAATATTGAAAAGCAACCAAAATCTCCGCTAGCGAAGATGTCAGGGTGCCTGAGGTTTGGCGCGCATGATGGCGCCGGGCGGCGCAGAGTGGCGCTCAGGTTGGTGCTCAGGGCGGCGCTCAGGGCAGAGCAGGGCTCCGCTCCAGGTGGTGCAGGTTGGCTCCGGGCGGCTGGCATGTAATACTTATGTTTACGCCGCAGCGCGCTGGCCCGGGCCAGCGCTAGCTCGGGCTGGCGGCGGTGCGTTTACGCCGTATGGGCCAGCTGATGAAAAAGAGCGCGGTTTTTAAATCTCGATGATCAAATCAAGTATTTTAGCGTAAAACACTTCTCCCGGTACACGGATTGCAAATCAGCGGGTGTAGAATATTTAACTCTTTACTACTCACATCATTTATCTATAGATATACGTGATAAGAACAATTTTTGAAATATTTACAGTATCTTAGATATATCAAGGTATATTGAAGAGGATAGTGAGAATTGAAGCTCTGGGTCGAATAGGGGAATTATTTCCTGCTGTGGTAAGGGAGCCACACCGAAATGCCAAGTGCAATACGCAAATATCGGGTATTTGAAAAGTCCAGCCCGGAGATAGCCCGGGCGAAACGCATTTACTCCGGGGCTAGACCAAGCAGAGCGGTGGAGGGGGGCAGGCTAGCGCGTGCTAGCGAGCGGCGGGCCAGCGCTGGCCCCGCGCCGTCACGGGATGAACATGCCCCCCCTATACCCCGGGCATTAGGGTCACGGGGGCACGTTCATCACCTCACAGGCTTCGACTGAATAGACTCAAGCACTTGGCGGCACGGCAGAGGTGAAGAATGAGACGAAGAGAGAGCAGGAAAATAGGGGACAGGAAAATGAAATGAAAACTTACTAATTCTACTTAAGATGACTCTACCCTTTATCCAAATATTGTCTATTTTAGCCCGCCCTTTTGCTTTAGAAAAGCTACCTAGCGTGCGTATGATAACGACCTCGTGTGTGTCTGTGTGTCTGTCTGTCTGTGTGTCTGTCTGTCTGTGTGTCTGTCTGTCTGTTCCACTAGAAGGAGATGTGCTAAAGACTTCAAATTTTCAGGGTATCTTAAGGTTCACTGCTAGAAAACGAAACGCCTACGGCAAATCCTGGCAACCACCCCTAAAGGACTAAAAGGGGGTATCAAAGGAAATAGGGTAGGTCAAAAAGTCAGCAAAAATATTTTGTGTTATGATCTCCCAAGGGATAACTCGTCAAAGTAGAGCCCTACGGGCGGAAATTTCGTCCGTTTGGCTCTATCTCTAACCGTTTAGGCGCTGGAGAGTCTTTTTTTGACAATAATAAGCTTAAAATTGCTGTAGTGAACAATAAGTTGTAGAAGAAGGCCAAAAACCGCAAAAGAGGAAAGAAACTCCCTCCCCCCACCCCCAAAAAAGTTTTCTAAGCAGAAGGGTGGGTTGCAGTCGCGGTGCTTCACCGTCACATCCCTTTCTCGTGTCTACGGGGAAAATTTTAAGGGCGACGGGCTTTGCGGCCCGTTACATAATTCGATTATGTTCTTCAGCAAACCGCGTGACAGAAATGGTCGGGCCGCAGGCCCGACCATCGCTGCCGGCAGGTTAAGCAGGCCCGGCCCCTGCCGAACGGAGTTGCCGGCGCAGCGAAGCGAAGCTGGCAACTGTGTTTGGCGGAAGGGCGGGCCTGCTTTTTAAGTAGGTATGCAATGCCTACTCGCCTACAAAATTCCCACCGGAGGTGTGGCAGTCAATTGCGGGATTGTCATAAGCGGAATATTCTCCTGAATGCGCCCGCGACCTCGTGGCTCCGGCCTTCCCCCGAGGGGTGGGCGACTTGAATTTTTCGTGTACACAAGAGTACGGAGTACACGGAGTACAGTCGGAGAACACTGAGTTTTGTCGGTCGGAGCGCGCAGAGTACACCTGGAGTACACCCGGAGTACACCGGAGTACACCGGAGTACACCCGGAGTATAGTCGGAGTACGCGGAGAACTTGCGACAAAAACAGCCGGAGTACACGGAGTACAGTCGGAGTACAATCGGAGAACACCTGGAGTAGATTTTGGCCTGTACACAGGAGGCGCCCAGTCGTCCACCCCTCGCCTTCCCCGCCGCAACGAGCGTTGCAACGTACCCGATGCCCCGGCTGTGGGCGCTGGACCGTCGTCCCGAGCCTCAGCCACCTCCTCGTCAACAACCTCAACAATTTTTGTTACTTTTGACGATGGCCCTTGTGGCCTAGCCTGAACGGCCCAATTCAATTTAAAGTATAAAATTATTAATCCAAACAAATTAAGACAGGTCAGCACGATTAATCCTAC
>NW_026267382.1:294453-294708 GCF_000697945.3 Frankliniella occidentalis | reverse complement strand
GTGGTGTGGTTTCGAAAAAGGGGAACCACAACTTTTGTTTTATGCTATTTTGAGGGCAAGCGACGTATTTCACAATTTTCATTAAATTCGACGACAAACTTTACCTGGCGGTAAAACGGTGCTTCGGAGGCGCAAACGGACAAAATTTCCGCCCATAGGGTCGCAAAATGACAATTTACTTCCGACAACATACCCCATGCTACAGTGTTTGACAAGTTTATACAAAGCATGGCCTAGCGCCGAAACGGTGCGTCG
>NW_026267382.1:292815-294032 GCF_000697945.3 Frankliniella occidentalis | reverse complement strand
GGTGACTCCTGGACAACGAAACGCCTGGTGCAAATCCTGGCAACCACCCCAAAGTGGGTGAAAGGGGGTAACAAAGAAATAGGGGTTGGTCCAAAGAGTAGGAAAAAAATATTGTTTTTATGGTCTCTAAGGGAAGGGGTAACTCGTGAGAGTAAAGGCCTATGGGCGACAATTTTGTCCGTTCGACTCTATCTTGCACCGTTTGGGCGCTAGAGTGCTTTTTTTCGACGAAAATACGGCGAAAATGACGACGTTGCACTCAAAGACGTACAAGAAGGCGTCCAATCGTAAAATGGAAGAGGGAGTACCCCTCCCCCCCCCCCCCCAAACAACACATTCTGAATTAGGAACTACCCTCGGATTTGCCGTATCTTTCACTGTTTCGGCCCTAGAGGTGGTAATGAAAACAAAAAGTCAAGTTTTAAGGACAAACAATACAATCTAAAACTGCGCTGGTTCATTTTTTTGTTTTATATTTTTCTTAAGCAAAGCAGAAGGGTGGGGTGTAGTCACGGTGTTGCCCCGTTACAGTCTTTTGTCATGTAAAAGGAGCAAATCTCTAGGGCCGCACACTGTTAGAAATTCCGAAGGCTAATTACGGAATTCATACGGAACTCACCGTAAATTCCAAATACGGTACCAAACCGTAACGGGATGACTGTATATTAAAGACTCGCTTTGCTCGCTGGGGGGCTCCGCCCCCCAGACCCCCCGTGCGTGGGCTTTGCCCCCGCGTGCGAGGCCAAGGCCTCGCTTGGCGAGGGCTGCGCCCTCGCGGGAGCTCGGCTTGCTCAGAGCTCGCTTCGCTCGCTCCTCGCAAGCCTTCGCTTGGGGTTGTCTTAGGGCTACTTTAGGGGCACCGGCCTTGCCGGGGAAAAGGGGGGGGTGCCCATAAGTAGCTTCTCTTTCTTGATTGGGAAGGGGGGGGGGGCTTCTTTCTTAACCCAACGAGGGAGGGGAGGGGAGATTTTCCTAAAGTTTTTTATTTCAGATTTAAAGGATATCTTATTTGCACTTTCGCACTTGCAGCCTTTCTTTCGAAAAGACGGCGACATTTGTACGTTGTTGGAGTGTCCTAGTTGGAAGGGGGGATTTTCCCAAAGTTTTTTATTTCAGATTTAAAGGATTTCTTATTTGCACTTTCGCACTTGCAGCCTTTCTTTCAAAAAGACGGCGACAATTGTACGTTGTTGGAGTGTCCTGGTTGGAAGGGGGGG
>NW_026267382.1:292237-292765 GCF_000697945.3 Frankliniella occidentalis | reverse complement strand
CAACTAAACAACAGATTTATTTTCTTTCATTACCGCACAATTATTTACAATAACAATGCAGTTCTATTACTTCCACTGCAGTCATGCACGGCTAATAAACTTCTCTCGTCCTCTGCGGACTTGTTGAGATTGTAGCGTACAAACTGTTTCGTACTATTCTCCTAGTAGGGCTGTGCGATATCTAGATTGTGATATCGCGATACGATATCGACCAAGTATCGACATCGACTCGATGCATCGAGTCTCGATAATATCGAGTGATATCGCAATATCGAACCATATCGAGGAACGATATGTCTTAAAATGGCCGATATATCGCGATATATCGTAGTATCGAGCAACCTCGATATTTCGATATCGCGATATATTGCCGTATCGAGCATCCTCGATATTTCGATATCGATATCGGGAGAATATCGACGTCTCGATATCGAACAATATCGTATCGATATCGAAATATCGTGATATCGAACAGCCCTATCTCCTACCATTTCCAGGACTCATGTCATCACGAGGCTCGCTAGAAAT
>NW_026267382.1:291906-292187 GCF_000697945.3 Frankliniella occidentalis | reverse complement strand
AAGCATTACTTTTTTCACTTTGGTTCATGTAGGTCTTCTTTTTTTTTTTTTTTCCTCCTTTTTAACTGCCGACGCCAGAACTGGCGTATGTTTGGCGCAGGATGGTCGGCGAAGCCAACGATGGCAGGAATAACCACCGATGGAATAAAGATACGGTAAAACGCCACACGAGGCGGCGATTTACAGGTTACGGTTGATGTCGCACGAGGCGACGGTCGGGTTACGGAGTGGGACGAAAGTCCTGGACAACCGTCACGGCTGACAGACCGGACGGAAGTCCC
>NW_026267382.1:291545-291856 GCF_000697945.3 Frankliniella occidentalis | reverse complement strand
GGGGGGGGCCTTTGTGTTTCGGCGGTTTCAAGCGCAGTTTCTCATGTCTCGGAGCATCTGCTTTTTGGTGTGGTTTCGAAAAAGGGGATCCACAACTTTTGTTTTATGCTATTTTAAGGGCAAGCGACGTATTTCGCCGTTGGATTGGCACGTCTGAGCAATTTTCATTAAATTCGACGACAAACGGGACCTGGCGGAAAAACGGTTGGGCCCAGAGCGTGGGGGGGGGGGGGGGGTTCGTTTGTGTTTGGGCGGTTTCAAGCGCAGTTTCTCATGTCTCGGAGCATCTGCTTAGTGGTGTGGTTTCGAAA
>NW_026267382.1:290988-291296 GCF_000697945.3 Frankliniella occidentalis | reverse complement strand
CAGTTTCTCATGTCTCGGAGCATCTGCTTAGTGGTGTGGTTTCGAAAAAGGGGATCCACAACTTTTGTTTTATGCTATTTTGAGGGCAAGCGACGTATTTCGCCGTTTGATTGACGCGTCTGAGGAATTTTCATTAAATTCGACGATAAACGGGACCTGGCGGGAAAACGGTGCTTCGGAGGCGCAAACGGACGAAATTTCCGCCCAGAGGGACGCAAAATGACAATTTTCCTCCTCCAACATACCCCATGTTACAGTTTTTGACAACTTTATTACAAAGCATGGCCTAGCGCCGAAACGGTGCGTCG
>NW_026267382.1:289614-290938 GCF_000697945.3 Frankliniella occidentalis | reverse complement strand
GGATCCACAACTTTTGTTTTTTGCTATTTCGATGGCAAGCGACGTATTTCGCCGTTGGATTGGCGCGTCTGAGCAATTTTCAATAATTTCGACGACAAACTGGACCTGGCGGGAAAACGGTGCTTTGGAGGCGCAAACGGACGAAATTTCCGCCCGTAGGGTCGCAAAATGACAATTTACCTCCTCCGCCATACCCCATGTTACAGTGTTTGACAACTTTATTACAAAGCATGGCCTAGCGCCAAAACGGTGCGTCGGAGAGCCCCGCGGACGAAATTTTCGCCTAAGGTGCCAAAATGACGAGTTACCCCCTAGGAGACCATAAAAAAATGGCGAGTTTTTTGGACTTGTTTTTTTTCTCCCACGCAACCCTTTTCTACATGGCCTTTTTACGGCCCCCAGTGAGGTCCCACGATGGAGGTGGAGGTTTTTCTGGGGTCAAATGGGGTATCGCGGATCCAAAAAGGTATAGTAGGTTTACATGGCAGTTGTGGTTGTTGCCAAACATTTATATCAATGAGTGAGTCAGTGAGTGAGTCAGTGGGAGGGGGGTTGTATAGTATTTAGATGATTATGTTTTTCAGCAAATTTAGCAAAAACGGTCGGGCCGCAGGCCCGAGCGTCGCCGCCGGCAGGCCAAGCAGGCCCGCCCCCTGCCGAACAGAGTTTCCGGCGCAGCGAAGCGGAGCTGGCAACTCCGTTTGGCGGAAGGGCAAGCCTGCTTGTTTAAAAGCAGAAGGGCGGGCTAAAAACAAGCCCTCGCACGACATTTTTAGTTCAGAATAAGGGTCTTAAGTGGCGTTTTCAGCTATGCTTGGATCTTAAATTCTCAAGACACGCAAAAGCTTTACAAAAGACGCAAAATTATTCTTTATCTGAAAAACTTTAAGAGATAGAGGGAAACCAATAAAATTTGGGCCCCATGCATCGTCAAGTGATGTGTTTATTTATAGATGCAACTTTGATTGGTACCTTATGAAGAAACGGAATAAATGTCGCATCACAGCAAACATTTTCCCGCGAAGTTCCCGGCTGGTTCCAGAAAAATTCCCAGTTGTCTCTGGCGCATGCGTGGAGCGATTTATCGTGGTTTACTAACTTTGATGGTTTGTGAGTCTAGCAGGTAGATATGAATTTGGGCTTTCCTCAGATTTGTTTTATAAGTAGTTTGCCGTATCAATTCCTATAAATATGCGTTGTTTTTTAAATCAATAGTACCTACATAACCCAAAAGTTTGATGCGGAAAAGGCGCACTAGTAAGTGCTTTCCTGAATCAACCGGGGACTTCACGGAAAAATGCTTGATGTGTATATGACAGCATTT
>NW_026267382.1:285369-289564 GCF_000697945.3 Frankliniella occidentalis | reverse complement strand
AGGCCGACTTTTCAAAGCAGAAAAGCAGGCTATAAAAATTTAATCAAAGCTACTACTATTTCAGTGTTGCCTCGTCTAAAGCCTTCCCGTCGTTAACCAACTATTGATCGTTGAGTACTCACGAAACTGTTGTAGAGACATTGGAACCATTTTTCGCTGCAACTATGGAGTTCCCGAGGGGCTATGAATCGCCGCCCCGTCAGCAATTTTTGACTCACTGTCATCTTTAACATAGGAAATTGTTTCACACTATTGCCACGAGAACTGGACAGTAAGCAAGCATTGCACACTGTATAAAGAGAGTGCGTGGCATACGCACTGTACAAACAGAGTGCACGTTTGCTCTGCTGAATATTTCTTTTCAGACGCACTGACAGCGCTGATTTGACATTAAAGATCGAATTCTCGTAATATACGGAAACCATCTTTCTCACTCACTGGTCTAAAGAGACAATTGCAAACGGTTTAAAATTAAGGGGGCAGACCTGTGAAATACAAGGGTTTGGGGAAAAATTTATTTTAAAAAAACGGGGCGACTCAGAGGTTTAGTACTGCGCGTATATATAAAGTAAAGATGGCCCCACAATTTAGCCACTGAGCGGTGCCAACCCCTCCACAAACATGGCCAGCATGGCCTTGAACTGGAGCCGATGTAGGTCTTTGCGGTGTGCACGATTGTGCCTAAACCGTGGGGTTTGCAACATTGAAAAAAAAAATGCTAGATTCTCGTAAAACATGTATCTAGGATCTGACAGGAGGGTATTTTTGAAATTCCACTCCGAAATGCTTGCAAAAAATTCCCCAAAAATGAGTGCAAAAAAATGGGTTAAAATTTGGGTACTTTTTCCCTGGTTTGGGTACCTTGCAATTGAGTTATAAAAAATCGCCCTTGTCAGATCCTGGGCACATGGATGGACAACATTCGGGCCAAATATTAAGTCGATAGCTCCAAAACTACGGCCTGGCGGTTGCACACCGTTTGCAAAAAGTCATTCCGAGAGAGACGAGTTTAAAGTTTTCAGTACCTAAGGGAGAGCGGGTTACCATGAACATGGGGCACGATGAGCATTCTGAATTTACGCGCCAATAATGTCACCGCCCGCCACCAACCTGTAAGACGGATGTTATTATGGAGAGAGCGAAGGCGCACGGCGCGTAAGACGAGAAAGGGAGAGGTTCATAAATTTAAAGAGAGCAATTCAGGTAAATCGAGCAGAAAATTATTCGGGATATTTTTTTTAGAGCCGAATGCTGAGTCCGACAGTACAAGCGACGTTTTCCTGCCTTCTGTAACCTTCTTACTATGAAATACGACTGGACGCGATTTTTTAGAACACCTGAGGTTAACTCAGGTCTTTCTAGACCAAAAAGTTGTCTTTGGGGGCACGATGAGCATTTTTTTTCGGGGTACCATGATCATGCAAACGTCAAAACTTTTTATGTTCAAATCGAAATCTGGTTAGCGATTTTGATTCAGCTCGTCGAAAGGAAACGAAAGTGTCTTATTCGCCGAGACGATCGGAGACAAAATGCCACAGTTATTGATGTTCAAAGTGACACTAAGTCATTTTTAGCACTTCTTTGGCACTAACCAGATTTTGATTTTAACATAATTAGGTTTTGACGTTAGCAGCTGTCGGGTCGGCTTCCCACAGGATTCCCTGGCAATGACATTGTCATAAATCCCTTCGCTGAGTTTCAAAGATTTTTTTCCGGATTTTTTGGGTGTCTTTCTAGGACATAAATATGCATCCTCATCGTACCCCACCTACTGATCATGGTACCCCATAGGTGGGGTGTCATGAACATAGTGCAGGGTCCCAATTTTTTATCCCCAGCTCAGAAATGGTTTGATTGAGAGAAATTATTTCCTAAGCATGTTGTATCTAGGAGACATAGCTACCACCTGAGCCCATGATCCAGCTGCCATCTACCACTATAGGGGAGAGAAGGCCTAAAACAAAAAAGTGATCATGGTACCCCACTCTCCCTTATGTATAGCGACGAGCGCCTACTGTATGGGAGTAATGCAGAAAATGGTATGGACGGTCGAAGTGCGATTTGAAAGCTATGGGTCCATGCTACTTTCCGGCCCAAACCCCGACGGAGAAAATTGAACGATACTCGTGCTAGAGCGAAGTACCTAGATTCCGAGTACTTTCGCCCTACGTTCTGAACGGGGTGGCGTGCGCAGTCACAACCACGTCCGATGTGAAGTACATACCCTAGGTAGTCCCCACTGAAACGGGCGCGGTCGTAGGTAGGTAAATTATTCCTTGAGGAGAGAAGCCAATGAGACGCTACTGGTGTCCGCACGCTAATGCACCGACACTCAGCAAAGGCGAAGCTTGCTTGGCATGCGGCATATTGGGCTAGAATCCAAAATGAGCGGATATAAATCATAAAAGACTCGCTTCGCTTCGCCGCAACTATGTGGCCACAAACGGCTCAGCTTTACGACTCCGACTATAGATCGTTTATCTGATGGGATCCCTTCTCAAACTGTACTGGTGAGAGAGGGGTCATAGGGATATAAAACTCATGAAGGATGTATAACCCCCCGCGTTGTAGGAGGAATAAAAACACTGACGGGCACTAACTAATAGTAACTCGTTGTTCGTCTAGCTCTCTACCCTAAAAGAATCTGTTTTGGTTTTTAAAATCGGTGCACTTGTACGTCCTCCAGAGCACGGAGAGCACCCTCCGGTAGAGGTCTCTGGCCCTGAAGTAACGTCTCCATCACCCATACTCTCCAGGTCATACACAGGATTCACGTGACCATAGTGAGGTTACGAATGGCGCAGCAGGAGTTGCTTAAATAACCCTCATTCATGGTTGTGTCGTGAGAAACTCTCGGGACACGGCAACTAAAGAATAGGTGATATTATTTATGGATTACTTGTGGTTAGGTTTAAACTCGCATCGATCAGAAAAGGAAATAGATTATTTCCCGACAGAAACCTTTCAGCGTGCGTTAACCTAACTGAACGGACGTTCCAACGTCGCGGTGAAATCAAACAACGTTAGCTTAAGACCCGTCGATTTACATCATTGGAACCACTCATTTGCGTGTGTCACATTTCCGTCTACCTGCAAAGGAATAGCTGCTGCACCTAGGCTTCCTTCTTTTCTGTTGCAATTCAAGTGCTACATCTGATTGTTTATTCCCTAGTAACGCCAATGTGCGTACAATGCGCATTTTCTGCGCATTCATGTGCATTGTGCATTATCAATGCATAAAACATGCCCGCATTAATGGGGGTGTTTCACCTGCAATAAATGCGCCTTACGAACGTACATTGCACATGCACTCTCAATGCGCATTCACGAAGGCGCGTTTCACGCGCCTGAAATGCGCATTATGTATGCGCATAAATAATGCATCTCAAATGCATATCCTTAATGCGCATTGAATGCGCAATACATGCACTTTATCTAACGCGCATTAAACATGCATCCGCAATGCGCATTTTAAAGTGTGCATAGCACTCGCATTAAAGGCGCACGATGAACGCGCATGGTAGTACACCTACAATGGGCATTGCACATGCGCCTACAATGTGCATTCGAAAAGTGCATAGCACTCGCTTTCAACGCGCATTAAGAAATCCTATTGAAAACTTTGACCGGAAAGCGTTCCCGCCAAAACATTGGCTCTCGCTGATGATCCGCCACGACCGATTAGTTAGTTACCGCAGAGGTGTCTTCACCGAATCTGTTTGGACCCTTCTTCATAAGGTGTGGAGCAAAACAGGATTTTTCTATTTTTCAATATGGGGCTGGCGTGTTCAACCAACCTGACCTGTATGAGGCGTCGTGAAAGAAATTCGAACTTGACCGAAAGCATCTAATGTCACTAATGCGCAAATAGAGTTCATTGTATGTGCGCATTAACATGCTCGTGGACGTTCCACATTCGATATGCGGAAGAAATGCGCATGAAATGCGCATAAAATGCGCATAAAATGCGCATAAAATGCGCATAAAATGCGCATTAAATGCGCATTAAATGCGCATTAAATGCGCATTAAATGCGCATTAAATGCGCATTAAATGCGCATTAAATGCGCATTAAATGTGCATTAAATGCGCATTAAATGCGCATAACATGCGCATAACATGCGCATAACATGCGCATAACATGCGCATAACATGCGCATAACATGCGCATAACATGCGCATAACATGCGCATAA
>NW_026267382.1:283417-284729 GCF_000697945.3 Frankliniella occidentalis | reverse complement strand
CCATCGCCTTTTTTGCGCTTAAATCGCGCTTTTAGAAGAACAAAAGGAATCAAAAAGCGCGATTTAAGCGCAAAAAAGGCGATGGTGTTCTACTGGGGTAGAGCAGTGATTGCCGCTCGATCACAACACTTAAATCAATGTGGACGTCTTGGGAAACCTTGATAAATGATGTGTCAAATGAAATACCAAGCCTCCAGGACTCAGGGTTGGCCACCACGCAGTACATGCGTGCAGCTGCATCTATATATTGCCTTCCTGTTAGGTACTGCAAAAGGATAAACCGTCTGAATCTCGATGTTTCTTCGCAGTTTACGACATATCTATATAGCAGATTGCCCGTCACTGGTTGTTTCGTCCAATTCCTGTTGCACAGTATTGCAATTGTGCGTGATCTGGAACGCAAAAATTCTGCCTGTGTGCTTATGAACAAGGCCTAGGAGGGCGTATAAAGTTATCACAGCCTCAAAAAGAGGTAGGTGCGTGTCTCTACCGTTACAGCTAAGACGCACTTCTTGAACCCAAAAGCAAAATGCGAAACATTTTTTTGTGCTTCTTGTTTCTGTTTAGATTTTAGGTGTTCTGCATTGCTTGCGTTCTACTCTTGTCGCTGACCGCCCCACCTGCAAGGAAAACCAGAAAAACAAGATAAAGTACAACATTTTCGGTGGCTACATTCATACCGACGTAAGTGTTCAGAAACCAGTCGCATCCTTACCGAGGCACGGCAGTCAATTTGTGCGCTTGGAAAGTTACCTAGTTCTTCGCACGGCACAGGTATTGACGACAGAATTGTTAATGTTCTGTGCAGGAAAATACAGCAAACTGCAATTTATGAATCGGATGACGACTTGCTTGAACGCTCATAAACGTTCCCGTCTTCACTGCGGCATTTCTGCAATCGAGAGACAAATAAGGGTTATCCAATGAAAAATGTTCCTTTTGTAATCTGAAGGCTAATTTGTAGCTTTTCAGCGCTTCCAAGACTCAGGGTAGGCCACCACGCAGTACATGCGTGCAGCTGTCTTTATGTATTGCTCACCTGTTAGGCACTGTAAGAGGATAAACCGTTTAATATCGTTGTTTCTTCGCAGTTTACGACACGTCTATACTCTAAACCTCGTACAAAGAAAAATCTTTGTATAACAAAGGTTAGGCTGTTTCAACAAAAATAAAAAAAATCTAAATCAAGAATCTATCTTGAAAGCAGATGATACAAATTTAAGAATATGTCTGTTTTCAAATTTTCTCCCGGATTTTGCTGTCAGTTGTTTCTGGTTGTTTGTTATTTGCAATTTCAGCGTGCGGCGTTGTT
>NW_026267382.1:274426-282644 GCF_000697945.3 Frankliniella occidentalis | reverse complement strand
GGGGGGAGCCTAGTATTGTTAAGCAGGTTAAGGGTAGGGGCCTGAAGCGACACTCACTCAGGCACCCGGACACGGTTCCGCCAGCGCTAAAGAAATTGTTTTCTGGTCTCCGCTTGATTCTTTTGCCGTTTCGAGCGTAAAAGCTAGCTGACACCTTAAATTTACTTATATATTCTTTACGTTTAGTCAAAAGGTTTTTAAGGTATCATCTGCTAAAAATCGGTATGCTGCAACGCACTTTACATGAAAATATAGTCAATTTTAAGGTTTACAGTCGCTGTCCGAGGGTTTTACGACCCCCGGAACCATACGCGCCTGCGCCTCGTGGTCAAAGCTTCACATCGCTTTTAGCGGGTACCACGAGTGTCGTGTTCCAAGCCGCGCTGCGTCGAAACGGTGCCACCTACGACCGCGCCAGTTTCAGTGGAGACTACCTAGGTTATATACTTCACATCGGACGTGGTTGCAACCGCGCACCCCACCCCGCTCAGAACGCATGGCGTAAGTTTTCGGAATCTAGGTACATCGCTCTAGCACGAGTACCGTTCAATTATTGACCGTTCAATTATTTCGGTCAGGGTTTGAGCCGGAATGTAGCTCGGACCCATAGCTTTCGAATCGCACTTCGACCGTCCATGCCATTTTATTGCATCACCTCTATAATGCGAGTGGAACGATTCGAGCGGCGCCCGGCGGCGACTCGCCGGTTCGAATCGTGCGCGCGAAACTAGGGCGCTGTCCTGGCGGGAAGCGGTATAGTCCGCTCACCGCCGCTGCACCCATTCAACGCTCGCTGGGTGGCGCTACAGGAGCTATCAGCCGAGAATAAGCGGCAGGTGACAGGCACTGTTAAAAAAACTGTAGTCAAATACAGTAGACTTACGGTCCGTCCTGTATTTTATTTTACGGTCGGGATTGTAAATTATTTTACAGGCCGGACTGTATTTAAGAATACGGTCGGACTGTATTTATTTTTACGGCCTGATCTGTTACAGTCTGGGCAACCTCGCGATACCTCACGAAACACTGTTACGCTGCGACGCGCCTGGCATACATCTACCTTCGCCTGCGGCGCTGACACCCGAGTGAGGTAATGCAAAAATGTGCACAAAGATACGGGCCTCTGGCTCGTCAACGCCCGTCACTTCGACTAATCATGCAGGGTTGTACATTTTTTCGCTTATTTTCGTCAAAAATACCCTCTAGCGCCTCAACGGTTTGAGCTAGAGCAAAACGAACAATATGTTTGCCCATAGGGCTCTACTTTGACGAGTTACCCCTTAGGAAAGCATAAAAAAACATTTTTAAAAAACGTCATTTTTGGGCCTTGTTTTTTTTTGATTTTTTAAACATCCAATTCTTGAGCTAGAATGCTCATCTTCGAACTCGATCTGTCTTTTTATGACACAAAACGACTCTGAAAATCCCAGGTCGCCCGCTCAATTCGTTTTCCAGTTTTCGTGCGGACACATACACAGACAGACAGACAGGAAAAGGTTTTTCCGACCAGACGGAGTAATAGGCTTCGCTAATCGCTCAGCCAATAAGTTCAGACCTGGGTGTATTAACATCAAACCCCTCTGTTACTTTATAGGCAACATCATAAGAAACAAGCAGAAAAAAAAACCAGGACGTCGCCTCAAAAACTGTAAGAGAAATCATGCGCGCAAGCTTGAAAAAATATATTTAGAGAAAACAAGCTTTAAAGTTTGGGAACAGTTTATTCATTGAAATCAGTACCTAGTCAACTTAAAATCCACCAGGAACATATGATGGGCCTTCCTTTTCTTGTTGCTCTTCCTCTAACTGCTTTTTAGACAGTCTCTTGGCTCTTCTAGCTTCCTTCGTGGCCCCCAATGCCTTTACATTGGCTTTAGCTACTCGCTTCCAATCAGCAGCATTACAGTACTTCACACAGAACTTTCCCGGAGTCACTCCAAACATCTTCATGGCTTGCAGACGACCCTTGTAACCAGAGTTGAAGGTTATGACAGCATCTGCTACTCCAATATCAAGAACTTTCTCTCCACAAATCACCGTTTTAGGGACATTTTTCCAAATGACACTTTTGAGAGACTCATTCGGGTAACACGATGGTTCGCATATTTTTTTCACAGAATGGTTTTGTACCTAATGTCATTTCACACAACCCAGTTCACATAATTTTTTCACATAATTTCCGTTTTGTCTAGAAGGCACTTTGACACAATTCCAGTTTCGTCTGAAGCGTCGTTTTGCATACGTTTTTATCACATAATTATCACATAATTGGCTGAGCGATTAGCGAAGCCCATAACTCCACTGACCGGAAAAGTTTCATTCTGTTTGTTTGTCTGTCTGTTTGTCTGTCTGTCCGCACGATAACTCGAGAATGAATTGAGAGAGCGATCTGGGAATTTCAGGGTCGTTTTGTATCATAAAAAGACAGATCGAGTTCGAAGATGAGCATTCTAGCTCAAAAATTGGCTTTTAAAAAAATCAAAAACCACAGGTCGCAAAATGTATTTTTATCAAAAAAAAATTTAAGCGTTCCTTAGGGGTAAACCGTCAAAGTAGAGCTCTTTGGACGAAAATTTCGTCCGTTTGGCTCTATCTTGTACCGTTTAGGTGCTAGGGGGCATTTCTTGACAAAAATGAGGAGAAAATGATCAAATGGTCGATTAAATCGTTACAAAAAGACTTCATTTCCAAAACTTGTATATACACTCCTATTACCCCGTCTCGGGTGTCAGCGCCGCAGGCCTAGCTATATGTGCGCCAGGCGCGTCGCAGCGTAACAGTGTTTCGTGAGATATCGCGAAGCCTGTTACGCGTGACGTGGTCTGGCGTACTTATAGCTAGTTGGCTGAGCGATTAGCGAAGCCTATTACTCCAGTGATCAAAAAGTTTCGCGTCTGTCTGTCTGTCTGTCATCACGATAACTCGAGAACGAATGATGCATTCCGGTAAGGCTGAAATGCAAAAGAATTCATGGAACAAGAAAACAGAAGTCACCGTGTGAAAGCATCTTGATTTCCGTTTTCTTCTTCCTCGCATTCTTCTGCATTTCAGCTTTACCGGAATAGTTTATTGAGCTAGCGACCTGGGATTTTAAGGGTCGTTTTGTGTCATAAAAAGACAGGTCAAGTTCGAAGATGAGCATTCTAGCTCAAAAATTGAATTTTTAAAAAATCAAAAACCGCAGATCCCAAAATGACTTAAAAAAAAAAAAAAAAAAAAAAAGTTTTCTAAGGGGTAACTCATCAACGTAGAGCCCTGTGGGTGAAAATTTCGCCCGTTTGGCTCTATCTTTAACCGTTTAGGAGCCACAGGGAGTTTTTGACGAAAATAAGCGGAAAAATGTACAACCCTGCATGCTTAGTCGCAGTGACGGGTAGTTGACGGGCCGGAGGCCCGTATCTTTGTGTGCATTTTCCCACTACCCGACTCGGGTGTCAGCGCCGCAGGCCTAGGTAGATGTATGTTAGGCGCGTCGCAGCGCAACAGTGTTTCGTGAGATATCGCGAAGCCTGTTACGCGAGACGTGGTCTGGCGTACATCTACCTAGTTTAGATTTAAGCTAAATGAAGTTGTTGCGGGATTATACCTGCCAGAGCTGCAGGGGCCATGGTGCCCTACGGGTGAATTAGGTCGGCAAACCCGCAACACTGCTGCGCATTCACAGTTAGTTACACCTAGCTCATTTCACCCACTAAGAATAGTGGGCCAGGATTTGCACAAGGCTTTTCCGTGCCCACGTGTGACCCATAAGACACGATCAAAATAGCAACTTCGACATTCGGACACCCAGTCCACGATGTATTTAATACGGTGTCGGCTCTGTGAGCTGTCTTGAGGGGGCCACGGAATTACGGCACATTCGTAGGTGCTGTAGAGCCGCCAGTGGCGCTGGCGTCGATCGATGCCGGGCGAGGGGATAAGGGACGAGGCAAGCGGGGCACCCCTCCCGCTTTCCCTCGCCCGGCATCGGTCGACGCAAGCGCCACAGGCGGCTCTTCTAGAACAACGAATGTGCCGTCCTTCCGCTGCCGTCTTTTAGCCCGCTACCGGCCGGAGAGCCTACACCGTATTAACTACATCGCGACCCGGTCCCAGGGAACATGGTTTTGTCAAAGTGATATCAAGTGATGTCAGTGTCAAAATTTTGTCATTTTGGTGGCCTGCTTTAACGTTAATTTGACATCACGTACCGTCATGTGAAATCAAAATGACGTTAAATCAAGACACCGAGATGACAAAATTTTGGAACTGACATCACGTGATGTCATTTTGACAAAACTGTGTTTTCTGAGGTCTATTGTATAAGCACACTCAACACCCTTTTCAAAGCAGAAGAGCGAGCCGAAGACAGAAAAAATTCGAGGGGGCCGTCAGAAAAAATGAGTTCACGCACAGGGGAAAATATTAAAAGAAATGTATGCAAAACAGTACTATATGTAAAAAGGAAACTTATGTGAAACAGTATTTATGTTTAAATTTTTTGTTAAAGGTGTTATGTCATATGTTATTGGGCAGAAGGACATTGTGTGAAAAAAATTATGTGAACCGTCGTAGAACCAAGCCATTACGGAAACAGAAAGATCAGTGAGTTTGTTCTTTTCCTACTTCCGTTTTAGATATCCTAGAACACTCTTTTTCCTCGAAACAGCAAAGTGAGTGTTTCTTATGATTGATATCGGCATAGGATGGCATGAGATGATTTTTAAGAATATTTTGGTACCTTACCGACCGTTGAAATACGAATTCACAACAATAACACAGGCGGTGCCTTTGGGGGTTATGTTGACTATGGTCGGAGCCTAGGCTGGCGGCAGCTGCTTGACAAATTAGTTGTTTACGAAGGATTTGGAAAGGTAAGCACAAAATATTGAATCGGCGCACTCGAAAAGTAAACTCGGGAGTATCTTCCGCAAATTTTTGATGTCAGTCATACTTAGATGCACATAATAACATCAATGTATACTGGTGGCGTAAAACCCTTTGATGACAAATATTGGCAGAAAATACTCCCGAGTTTACTTTTCGAGTGCAATACCAATATTTTGTGCTTACCTTTCTAAATCCTTCGAAAACAACTAATTTGTCAAGCTGCTGCCGCCAGCCAAGCCCCCGACTATAGTCAACATAACCCCCAAAAGCACCTCCTTTGTTACGGTTGTGAACTCGTATTTCAATGGTCGGTAAGGTACCAAAATATTCTTAAAAATCGACTGCGGCGCGGCGGACAGCGCGGCGTCGAGGCGGAAGGGTGTGACGGATTGAGCTGAAACTTGACGCGGCCATACAATCGACCTATCTGATGCTGCCTTCGGATTTTCAATAGAAAGAGGCGTTTAGGAGAAAATGAGCCGCACATTAGGCCGTGCAGGCACTGGCATGGCCGTCGTTTCTATCCCCTTTTACTCTCATGTGTCATCGCCGCAGGCCTAGCTATACGTGCGCCAGGTGCGTCGCAGCGTGGCAGTGTTTCGTAAGATATCGTTAAGCCTGTTACGCGAAACGTGGTGTGGCGTACATATACCTAGTATTACAAGACCCGGTCTTGGGTCTTACGAAAACGCTAATTGGTATCAACAAAGACCATGGTATCAGAGACGAGGTCTTTTGAGACAAGAAACTATTCTACCGTGCCTGAGGGCCACCGGCTAGGATCTCAAGGCGGGCGCGCTACCGACCGAGGGCCAAGAGACACCGGAAGACCCACCGAGAAGGGAGAGGAGTATGTGATTTTCAATATATGTCGTTGTCTAGTTATTTTACTCAGGGACTACCTGTCATAGGTGCATTATTGCAGAGGACATTTCATGGGTGAGGACATTTAGGGGGCGTGGACAAATAGGTATTATGGACATTATGTCGTCTGGCCGTTGAACTATAAGGAAGGCTGTACGGTCTCCCTTTTGGGATTCGCAACGAGGTGGAAGTTTAAACGCCTCGTACGTCTTGTCGTCAAGATCATAGCATTTTATTATTGGTCCAATGTGTTGCGTAATCTTTAAGGATCACAGAGAATCTATTGGTTTCCTTATAAGTGGATTATCAACGAAGATTTCACGGTTTGAAGCCTATGGTGTAGGTAAAAGCTAAAACGACATAAAAAGGAGATCGAACTTTGTCGAACGGCACACCGGGAGTTGAAACTTTGTTCATAGGATGCCTCGGAAACCTCCCTGAAGGCGGCGAACAAGAGAGACCCTTCGTAGGTTAAAGTTGGCCTCAGATATGGCGTTTGCCACGAAGTAGTGACTTACTGCAAAATGTTACATACGCCGTGTCGTCATTACGCCCATAACCATTGCACGAATGCCTGGCTGCAGAGTGATAGGCAGTTCCACAAACATCTGAAAACTTGCCCAACTTGACAGTGGGCCCAGCTACTTGTAGTAATGTAGTCAACTTCTACATGTAGCGTGTCACACGCCATTATGGGACCTCTGCAATGGTTGTGTTCGACTGTTTCCCAGACTGCCCCACTACTAAGGACCAACACCAAGAGCACCAAACAAGAGCAGCACCTGGTAATAGCGCAGACTTGTCAGCCGTCAATCCGTCTATGAGCATCTGCGATACCCAGTCCGAATTTCTGTCTAATGGAAGAAACAAGACCTTGCTGACAGGAGCTTTGCATCTTGCCTGAGTCAGGCGAAGCGGGCAGATGCTGACAGGCTCATAGTTGTTTAAGCTATTGAAGTTGCGCGGGAAGGCACAAACTGTGTTGTTGTCGGTAATGGTCTTCTCGTTCTCCTCTTGGGACTACCAGACAAAACTTTGCCACTTCACTTGCTTTCCCCCGCGTCAGGACGAAGAGGGCCAAAGGTTCACCACATTCACAGCCTTCAAATTGCAATGCATAGCAAGAAAGCCGAACCCTGTAATATCCTTGTGGCTCACCCAATTTCCCGCACTGACACGGTGTCAGGGCAGGATCGAGAAATAAAGAAGAAAGCGCTGCAAAAGATGTGCCACGCAAGTCCCGAGGCGGGCAAACGCATTTCTCGCCCCTGGCCAGTCACCAGACGCGGTTGCAGCCGCTGGAGAAAAGATACTCCTGGTGCTGAATGGCGGCACCGCTGTCCCAAACCTCGACATAGCAAGATTCTTCCTCTACAACAGAACTATTGCAAGACAGCCCGTGCGAGCAAGGTTTCTGCTGGAGTCACTACCCCCGACAACTGCAGCAGAACGGCAGCACAGCATGCGACCGTACCACCAGATACAAGATTGGCAGGGAAATTAAATGAATCCAAGGGAATGAGGCTGGAAGGTAGAGAATAACCAGTTTTATTCAGCCACGACGAGCAGCCTACCTACTCCCGAGGAGCTGCTTGAACTTATCCGCTGCAATATGGTATTCCGCTTCAAGCGAACCGGAACCTAAAGAAGAAAAGCATGACTGCTCGATCTGCCTCCCTCTGGGCGCTCATTGGCTGACTGACGTGACAAGGTCATCGTTGACCAATCAGCCATACTTCTTAAGGTCCCGGCTGGCTTGCAGCGGAATTCCCCTATTGCAGGGGTAGCTGCAGTAGTGCATGCAGTTGTGTCATGGCGGGGCTAAAGTGCACCAGCTTCTGTGGTCACAGCGCGCGCGGGCGTCGGCTGCCTCAACGCTGAGGCGAGGATGAGGGCGAGGACAACGAGGAAGACCCTGACCGCCCCCCCCCCCCCCCCCACGTTTTGCGCTGTTAAAGTGACCAGCATAGCAACTTCAAGAAAAATGTCAGTTCTCTTTATTTACAACAAAATTTGTCTTTGATTACAGTGCTTCTCTCTTTTTAGGGGTGGCAGTGGCGCGACGAGGCGGTGTAAGTGGAGTCACGGGCGGCCTGCGTCCCAAGCCGAGTAATTCATGACAAGCAAATAATTATCTATGCTTGTGCACTTGTAGCCAAATATTTTACTTAATTTTTTTTCTCCATATCCTATAACTCCGAGAAAGCTCAATAAAAAGAATCTCAATCTAGAATTGACCTTGAAAGCAGATGATACGAATTTATGAATAGGGCAATGTACTTTTTTTTTCTTATTAGCTGCTATGTATTTGTTTTTGGTTGCTTCGCATTCTGGCGATTCGGCGGCCTTGTGGCGTAGAGGCGGGCAAGCGGGGAGGGCAGGGCAACAATACGGCGACGCCGTATTGTTGGGTAGGGAAGGAGCAGGCCTAGTGGCGTAGTGGCGGGCAAGCGGGGAGGGCAGGGCGACCGACGGCGACGCCGTA
>NW_026267382.1:268621-274016 GCF_000697945.3 Frankliniella occidentalis | reverse complement strand
AGAACCGCAATAAACCAACTTAGAATGAAATAGAGAGCTTTTTCCTAATTTAATTCTCAGTTTGATTTAAAACTCAAAATAGCTGCTTTTTGACGGACTTTTCCAGTTTCAGTCCTGTATCACCTTAAAGTTACTTATGTATTCTTTATATTTAGTGAAAATATTTGAGGTATCATCTGCTAAAAAAAAGCCGCCGTGTCTGTTCAAAATAAAGACGTGTTAGAAATGACAGCATTTTAAGTCCATGGATTCGGACAGTCTGTAAATGTCTGGGGTGGTTCACCATGATCAGCGAAAAATTTGACACAGATATCATTCGGTAAGTCCTTGCCCATAGTGCCTCAAATCTCAACCGATTTTAGCTAATTTTGTCCGAAATCAGGGCCCATGACTAACATCTTGCCGTCTCACGTATCTGAAGTAATATGACAATTTACGTCTTTCACATTTGCACACTCCGTAGGCCCAAAATTTCGTCCGTTTGGCTCTATCTTGAACCGTTTATGCGCCAGAGAGCGTTTTCTACAAGGACATGTCCCCACAACATTTTAACGTTTCTTCTCCGATATTTGAGTGCGTCCGGTGTGGTAACTAATCATAATAAAACCCCGTGGAGCAAAATGCCCATTGACGACTGTGCCTTTTCCCGACTCGGGTGTCAGCGCCACAGGCCTAGGTAGATGTATGCCAGGCACGTCGCAGCGTAGCAATGTTACGTGAGACATCGCGAAACCTGTTACACGAGACGAGACGTGGTCTTTCGTACATCTTCCTTGTTTACAAGGAACAAGAGCCGCAAAGGGCTGATAATTATGTAGGAATATGAGGTGCGAAATCGAGTTAGCATGTCACTTACTGGGTCCGGCTCCTAAAATCAATGCCCGTGAGGTCAGTTGCCTCTTCCCGGGGCTCGGCTTGACATAACCAAAGCGAGGCGTTTTTCTGTTTTTTTCCGGGCTCAAGTAATGGTTGAGGATACTTTTGAGGGCGTATTCCGACCGAGATATGTGTTGGTAGCATGTGCATCTTCAATGGGTAAAAATTAGAACGTCTTAAAATTATGTTGTTTTAATTTCACCACGGCCGTCTGTGCACGATGCGTGTGGCTACGCACGCGAAAAGCTTCCCGATGAGGCCAGCAAGGCCAGCCCTATTGGTGTCCCTTGCCGTGTTGGCCATAGTGCGCAACCAGGCCTCGATTGTGGGTGTCATGCGCAGCTGGCGGTACGAGCCGTTGACGTTGGTAACCGCTTGGGCGAACGCTGTCAAACTCTCAGCGGCGTAGGCCCTACCGTAGCGGGACACAACTGCAAGGACGCAGCTCGGCACCAGGTTGGCCGTGTTCCATGCCTCCACGTGGACGTTTATTGGACCCTGAAATGGTATTGAAATGATTCTTTGAAATATCAACTGGATGATAAAAATTCCCGAGGAGGCCTTACAGCCGCCACGTAATCTTTCTTTACAGCCGTCTGATTCAGAAGATCGTTCAAGAGAGGCTCTCCTATACCTGCCCCATGAGTGCAACAAGGACGGAGCTATACGGGAGGTATAGGAAAGCCCCCCTTGAACGATCTTCTGAATCAGACGACAGGTTTCGAGTGTCGAACTGCCATGAAAGTATTCCACACCCGACAATATAGACCCTTTCAGCGCTTCCGCGGTCCCCCCACGCCAGCGGCGCGTCGCCTAGCAACGCGATCCAAACAAACCGAGGTGTGCAGCCAGCGCGCTGGACGCCCTGGCGGCGGGCGGTGCAAGAACTGATTTCAGTTTGGGCCCTCTAGCTCAAAACTTGACGAGTCAAACAAACCAAAACTAAAAGAGCACAAAACTGATTCACTTTTTTAACATCCCTCTTACAAGTTACTCGTCAAAGTAGATTCGGTGGGGCCATAATTTCATCCGTTTGGCCCCATCTCTAACCGTTTAGGCGCCAGAGGGGCCGATTGGCAAAATTTGTTACTCTTGGGGCCTTATGCCCGACTCGGGTGTCAGCGCCACAAGCCAGGCGCGTTGCAGCGTAACAGTGTTTCGTGAGCCCGAGACCTGGTCTGGCGCACATCAACACAGTAACTTGGACGCTCACTGTACACTGTCTTCAGCCCGCCCTTGCCTTAGGTCACGCAAATATGCCAAGTGACCTACAGGTCGGGCCGCAGGCGGGCCAAGCTAGAGGCACAAATTACGTCACGCATCTGAAGAGGGTGGGAGGGGGTCTCTGTACGCGTGTTGGACCTATCCTAAAAGGATTAGAAGGTTAGGTTAGCCGCGTGACGTGGGGGAGGGGGTTATGCTCAAAACCGCCCAAAATTTGCGTGACGTTATTTGTGAACGGCCCCCTAGGCCCGGTCCCTGCTGAACGGAGTTGCCAGCGGAGCAAAGTGAAGCAGGCAACTTTGTTTGGCGGAAGGGCGTGCCTAGCTTGTTTTAAAGTAATAGGGTATTCCGCTACAACACAATGCGAACCTAAAAAATGCATGACTACCCGCTCTGTTTCTTCCTGAATGCTGATTGGCCAAAGGTGGCGTGGCTGTGGCGGTCAGCTTATGAGCGCGCAGAGGGAAACAGAGGGAGCAGTCTTGCTTTTCTTCTTTAGGTTCCAGTTGGCTTGCGCTTGCAGCGGAATACCCTGTTTATAGAGGTGTGCGAATCACCCTCTTTCAGAGTCGAATTGAATCTGGATTTTTTTCCCTCGAATCTTAAAATTTTACACCGAATCGAAACGAATCTTACTATTTCGAAGGCGAATCGAATCATTTCCTAACATTCTAGGAGATGTTATGAACCATTAAAATGGGCCAGCCAATAAGTGCTGGGGCTCAGATTCTCTCTAAAAGCAAAGAGATTGGCCAACCATCCTCTTATCCAATGAAAAACCTTCCCTTTAGTATAAGTTACCCAGCGTGCGATCCATTTGCACATGTTGTTTCGATTTCGAACTTCAAAATTTTGATGCGTCCCAATTGTTCGAGTTCGAAGTGCCTTGTTTAATTCGAATCGAATCGAGACAGTTTCGATTCATTCGAATTCGAACTGTTCGCACACCTCTTCCTATAGATCATTGCCATTTTTTAGCGATGATCAATACATATGTGGCAATGAAGCGCCATTTTGGCGATGAACGGTGCAAAGGCAATGGGTCAAAAATAATACCTTTTCAGCGACAGTAAGTAGGTCATTGCCATTCCAAAGGCAGTATCCATTGCCAAATTTTGGCGATGTTTGGAAAGATATATCTGAGTTCCCCTGAAATTATGTCCAATTCGAACAGGCACAACTCGAACTGCGGCGCTACTTAGCTGCCGCCTACCTGTGAGGCGGGGGGCGGGAAATAAATGCGGTGCCCGGACTACGGCGCTCCGGGCACGGGGCGGGGGGAAGAACGCTTGCACTGCGGCGTAGCTTTCGATGGTGCCAGGGGTGCACGTCGCAGGCGAAGGCGCCAAATCAGTAATGGTATTGTCAAAAAGCAAGCAAACCTAAACCATGCTAAACTGGCAAACCTAATTCAATACAGTAAATCAGTAATTGGTATTGCCAGTGCAGCGTTAAATTATCACCACATTTACCATAGCTGTACCGAAAAACAAAGCATATTCCTTAACTTAATCAATACAGTGAATATGTAAAGTCCGGAAACTGCATTTATTTCCCGGACCCCGTCTCACAGGTAGGCGGCAGTCAGGTAAGCGGCGCAGTTCGAGTGGTTCCCTGCCACACTGCCGGCAATGAAAGTTCATCGCCACATTTTGGCAATGAAGCCTTCATCGCCAGATTTTCGGCAACAAACCACCAACACCAAAATTTTGGCGATGACCACTGCACTGCAAAATGCTGGCAAAGAATAGGCTCGTACTGCAAACTATTTTCTTTGCAGCTTGCAAAGAACTCTAGTTCTTTGCAAGTTTGCAAACTATTTATTTTCAATGCAAACAATTTTTTTGCAATGCAAACACATTGTTTGCAAGGATTCTGACGTTGCAAAGAATATAGTTTGCAAGCATTTTACAGTGCGCCGCCAGTTCGGCACAGTTCAAACTGCTAATAACTCAGAACAACTTTGAAAAATTATTTCCGCTCATTGCCGAAATTGGCAATGTACAAGGCATTTGGAATGGCAATTGTAGCGGTCAGTTTTGAGTCGCTCACTTTGAATTCTGGCGCCGTCCAGTTCTTCCTGTTTTTCCTCTGTATTTCTCATACCTCAGTCGAGTCTCTATCGCAGCAGTGCGGATAGTGAGCAAACCGAGTTTTCCTTACTCTGATTCTCGGATATGTCAGTCAGTCGTTCTCAGTCATGTAGAAGTACAGCTCTGATTTGAGTTAGGGTCGCGAGCCCAGCGCTCGTCCATGTGCAACATGGGTTGGAGTCAGTTTAGCCTTTTCTGAAGACCCGAGTGATCTTTACTTTACTTCTTTCAACATCCGCCGTAACCTCGGTGGGAATATCTCCATGTGATGTACTGAGTTAGAGGTTAGGTTTTCGTGTGTGTACCATGTGTATGTTGTTCCAGGGTCTTTCATTTGATCTGTCATGGCTTCAAGATTTCAATGACTCTAACGCGACTTGTCAAGATTATGATTCAGACTTCAGTACCTTTATCGTCCAGTTTTATAATATGTTCTGTTGACGTTTTACATTGATGTGTGGATGATGTGTTTTAGTCATGTGTTTGGAGAAGCTTATTTAGCTTTTAGTTATTCGATTTGTGGAGCTTAGATAGCTTATGTCTCTTTTAGATTTGTGTGTGCGATTTGCACTCTTTATGCTTTTAGCATTACGTTGAGATTTTGTTCGGGATTAGTTGCTTCCCAGTTGAGTTTACGTTGAGAGTTGAGATTCGTTGAGATTTAGTTTTAGATAAGTATATGTAATTTAGAGTTAAGATGTCTAGTTAGATATGTTTTGAGATCTGAAGATTTCTCGAATTTAGTGTGAACTGTGATTTAGTTTTAAGTATGTGTGTGATTATAAGGCTCTCTTTACATCCGATAAGTTAATAAATATGATTGTTATTGTTACCTAATTCCGTTTTCTGAGTCAGTTAGTAGGAGAGTAGTTACTGTAGCCTTTATCCTTTGACGGTACTTGTACCTGGCGCCCAACAATTTAGTGAATCATAAAGTCAAAGAGCCCACCCACTTCTTTTAGACCTTGGCAAGCCGAGCACAGTTTTAGAAACTACTCTCAATCTACAAATATTTTGGCATATAAAAGTAAGGCTACATTTTGGCGCCCAACGTGGGGCTGGAGTTCTTTATTTAGTCTTTGTATTCCCGCTTGTTGTGTGAAATTGTATTCCTGTTTTTGTCTATTGTGTATATGCAATGTGATGTGATTCCGTCAGTCTTCAATTGTGTCTACCTATTGTGTTGTTCCTCTAATGCTTTT
>NW_026267382.1:264809-268453 GCF_000697945.3 Frankliniella occidentalis | reverse complement strand
TTAGATAAGTATATGTAATTTAGAGTTAAGATGTCTAGTTAGATATGTTTTGAGATCTGAAGATTTCTCGAATTTAGTGTGAACTGTGATTTAGTTTTAAGTATGTGTGTGATTATAAGGCTCTCTTTACATCCGATAAGTTAATAAATATGATTGTTATTGTTACCTAATTCCGTTTTCTGAGTCAGTTAGTAGGAGAGTAGTTACTGTAGCCTTTATCCTTTGACGGTACTTGTACCTGGCGCCCAACAATTTAGTGAATCATAAAGTCAAAGAGCCCACCCACTTCTTTTAGACCTTGGCAAGCCGAGCACAGTTTTAGAAACTACTCTCAATCTACAAATATTTTGGCATATAAAAGTAAGGCTACACAATGACTGACTCATTGCCGCTGGAAAGGTATTACTTTTTCCTTGTTGCCATTCGCTTGTCATTGCCGAAAAATGTAGTACTTTCATTGCCTTTGGAGAAACAGTGTAACGTTAAGGCCAGGTGAGTAATCAGTTACGAAGCCCTGCTCGATCTGAGAGCAGCTAGTACGGTGGAGAAAAATTCTAGGATCACAAAAGTTGTTCTGGAAGAAAAGGGATATCCTAGTACATGTTGCCAGATCGATTTCGACTTGTCGCCACCCCACACATAGCCACGTGGACTTACCGGACCGCCGGTCAGCTGTTGGGACGGCTGCACCAACAGCGCCAGCAGCGCTAAACAAGCAACGATGGCAATCTTCATTTTCTTCACTACTTTTGGCCTCGCTGCCGCTTTATATCCGAACCGCGGAGTCACAACGTGACAGAAACCAACCACCCAGTATTGTCTCCAACTGCGCACGATGTCGTGCGCCGGTCACCAGGGGCTCAAAGTGCGCAAGCACCTTAATGACAAATAGCAAAGTTCGTTTTCGATCTAAAAACCTTTAAAGGTGTCATATAATGTTGATGGGGCTCACCGGTAAATGAGAAGGCTCAGCAGTAAAACGACCGACAAGAAATGTTCACTACCTGTGTGTCTGTGTGTATGCCACATACAAAGTATCGCATAAGTGGTTTCGGGATATCTTCGTGGTATCACCGTGCAAAATAGTTACATGTTCTGCAGAAAAATTTTCCTTGATGTGTATTGCAAAAAACAATTCAAAATTGTAAAATGAAAAGCTTATTTTATCGATTACGAATTTATCGAGGAGCAAGAATAGACACTTGTTTAGTTTATAACATATTTTGCAATTCGAAATTTCCAGGCAATTTATCAGGATATGTTAAACGCTGATTAAAAGTACGCACGACGTTTTGATAGGTATCAAGACCAAATTAGAATTGAGAAACCCTACACAATGAGTGCATTTCAAACCGTTTCAAACTGAACGACAGGCAAAACTTTTGACCTTTGAAAATCTCTTTAAAGACAGAGTTAATTTGACTAATTTAAAACCAAAACCATATTATGCATATGTAAAGTATACAAGAAATAAAATCGAGGCAAACCTAAACAAACCTCAATGCACTCAATGTGCACATTGGGAAAATCCACTGCAGGATACAGCAATGAACATTACCAGAAAATAGGCTGTTGTCGTGTTACTTACGGTACGCCTCTGTAGAGAACGCGGTTGCTGTGGCATCAGACTCTTCCCGGCAATTGAGAAGTAGGGTCCATGGGGTCTCAGGTTCTATCAAGATAAGGCAAATGCTGACGACTAGCACGACAGCAGGTCAGCATCAGCAGCAACAAAAGAAGATGTCCAGAACTCTGATTGGCCATCTGTGCACGAAGGTGCCCAATCACAGTTCTGGAGATCTTTCTTTGTTGATGCCTTATCTTGATAGAACCTCACCTGACCCGTGCCCTGTCATTCCTAGGCGGGTCGGTCGCGCGCAGCAGGTGATCAACAAGGCCGCTCCGAGTTCCAAACTTCAAATGCAATCTGGGCCGGGAAAGCCCTAGCTGGTGGCACCCAGATTTCGCACCGAATTATTACTAGTTCAATACGACTTTATGGAAGTGCAACCTCTTTAATCGCAGACATCGACCTCCTTTTGGAAACGGTGTCATAGTCCGCTTGTGCCTCCCACCTCCCTCGTACCCTCCGGTACACCACGTCTAGCAGGTACAATGTACCCCTCGCTACACCACCCCTAGGTTTAATGTGTTCCCCACCCTCGAGGGTAGGGGGTACATCAAAACTAGGGGCTGTTGTGCCGTAGGGGGTACATAGTAACATAAGCCCTAGGGTACATGTACCCCCCTAACTCGAGGGTTGGGGTGCATCAAACCTAGGGTGGGTGTATCACCCGTGGGTACATCATTCCTAGAGTTAGTGTATCCCCAATTTAGCCGTCGTAGAGGGTACCTTATACAAAGTGATTGTGTATCCTCCAATATAAACGCATGGGGCTACGTTTCAGAGATGGTGTTAGACCCTCTCACTTCGAAGGTTCGGCAGGTTTTGTAAAACACAGTTGACTTTAAATATTACTGTTATCGACAGTTAGTAGGTTTTGCAAACTTGGCAATGTTCACTACAAAGCGGAATTTGGGTTATATACGGTTAGGTTGGGTTTCGTTAGGTTTCGTTATGTAGGTTAGATTTGGTTATGTTGGGTCGGTTGGGTTTTCAACTGCCAATTATCTTTCCAGCG
The DNA here is from genome assembly GCF_000697945.3 of Frankliniella occidentalis. NCBI lineage: Eukaryota > Metazoa > Arthropoda > Insecta > Thysanoptera > Thripidae > Frankliniella > Frankliniella occidentalis. Next base: position 265,811 of record NW_026267382.1, on the reverse strand, counting down.
GTGCAATGCAGCGTTTCTGGACAAGTCGTTTGCATTACGATCAGTTCAAAGGGAATTGTAAGTAATAACCAATGTATGGGTTACAGTAGTCCTAATGTTTAATGTTCCCCATCTCGACCTAGGGGCTACATGTGCCCTAGGGCTATTGTACCATCAGGTGGTACACTACTGCCCCTAGTCTTGATGTACCTCCTACCCTAGCGGGAGGTTTTTTAAGTTTTTTCCTTTAACGTTTTCGTAACCCTACCTTGCCTGTTATTCTGGCCTGCCATAAGAGGTGGTTTTCAAAACTTCAATTTTGGGCGTATTTTTTTCTTGACTAAACACGCAATTTTACGGCCCTCTGGGTGAAAATTTTAAGGTGAAGGCTCTATCTCTGCCGGTTTGCATGATATGAATTGTTTTTATATTGCTGTAAATAAGCAACCCTTTACCTTCCAATAATAATTCGTAGCTCGAAAACCAGCTGAGATAGAGCCTTCTCCCTAACATTTTCACCCAGAGGGCCGTAAAATTGCGTGTTTAGTCAAGAAAGAAATACGCCCGAAATTGAAGTTTTCAAAACCACCTCTTATGGCAGGCCAGAATAACAGGCAAGGTAGGGTTACGAAAACGTTAAAGGAAAAAACTTAAAAAATGTTTCCAGGAGTTTTCATCCAAAATGGCGCCTGGAAAACACTATTGCAACCCAAAAATCGAAAATAAGCGATATACGACTTACCCTACTCTACCCTCGAGGGTCGTGTTTACATTTAACCTAGGAATGGTGTACCGGGGGCTACCTCACCTCCCTCCCGGGTGGTACAACATGACAGTTACACAGCCATCAGGTAGACGAGCAACACTTGCACAGCCAACCTTGTGGGTGTTGGTGTTAAAGAGAGCCATGGCCGTGGCGACAAGCTTGATCGCTGTATCGAGCTCAGGGGTCGTCCACATATTACGTCACGCGCTTAGGGGGAGGGGGGGTTGGCAAAGCGTGACGGTTTGTGACGTGGGGGG
>NW_026267382.1:258864-264759 GCF_000697945.3 Frankliniella occidentalis | reverse complement strand
GGGGGGGGGGAGCTGAAACACCGTTACGTCACATTTTTTGAGTTAAGAAAATATATTTTTTAACAGCTTTAATGAAGTACATTTACCGTACAGCGACTAGCAAAGTATCTGAGTGAGCGAGGGAGGATGCACGCGGGCGGCCCGGTAGACGGCGGGGCGGCAGCGGGCAAGGTGTTTCCTACAATCGAAAATATACGTATCGGGGTGATTTGCGTAATTAATTGTAGAGAACCCATAGTTTCTGGCCGAGGAAACAATAGAAAAGAAGGTGGAGGTGGGAGGGTAGACCCATACGTTCAAGAGGTTGCCTACTTGCCGGCGCTTTTGACACGGGGTTCGTGACAGTTCTTCAAGGTTTTTGCTGAAGTACGTGTGATTATTGGTGGGCATAGTTCAAAATCGATAACTTCAACTTTAAATTTGACTTGTCGCTCGTCTCTAACTCAAATAAGCACGCACGCACGCACGGCGCAGCGACTCTAGAAAAACCAAGAATCTTTGCGGGACGCACGTGAAACTAAGTATCGTTGCGCAACGCATTTCTGACGAATTTTTAGAAACTATATATTTCAATAAAGTAATTTTTTTTCTATCGGATGGCAAAGGTTTCAAAATTTACACGAAATTATTTCTCTAGAGGCTCGGCGCCGGGCGTGCATTATTGAGTTAGGACGAGCTGTGTTTTGTTACGTTAAGTAACCAACATATGGCGAACACTTCTCCATTTTCTAATTGCATTGTTTAATTATAGAAATTATGTGAAAGTGTTAAAATATTTTGCGTTGGAAGTATTGTTAATTTTTAATTGTGCTCGATTAATCGTTTTTAATACCTTGTTCTTCTTGTGCATAGACTTCCTTCTTGACGAGCAGTTAAATTATTTCAATGAGGCCTGAGTGGCAGCGCTGCTTCCAGCTCCAGCGGCTAGGGCGCAGCACGCTCCGAGTCCACTTTGAGAAATCGTGCGCTCAGATTAGGGGTTTGGGTTAGATTTTGCAGCTACATCAAGTCGTATGATTACTTGATAAGGGATCCTATTTAAGTTATTGTCAGTTTCAAACGTGTGTGGTCCACCAGATAGGCGCACCTGACCGGATTATTTCTCATAGTAGACTAAGAGCGGCGAGCGCCCTAGCGGCAAGAGCTGAAAGCAGCGCTGCCGCTCACGTCTCATTCAACAAGTTACTTCAACCTTTCTCTTACTAATTACCAATGGCATTAGAATTTCCACTATTGCTAATACTGGCTAGTAGCTTACTGACAGCTTACGACCATTCTAGGAAAAAAGGTAATACAGTGACATTTATTTCCGATTAATTTGATACAGGTCAACAAATGATTTCTGTAAAATTCAACTTACAATTCGTGAATTAGTTTCTTGTCGGGTCAACAAATGTATGGTTTTTCTTTTTGAATTACCTATTGTATGCCACCATCACCGAATATATTGCAAAATGACACAAACAGTTGACAGTTTTCTCGGGTTTCGACCCACTTTAAGGCGAAAAGATCTTTGAATTAACGTGCACTACACTTGGTGGTAATAACGTTATATGCCCTAATCACGAAATGGACATGAGTCGTGACTAGGAGCATAGCAGGAAAACAACGTAGAGTTCACGGTTGGATATATATACGTTAGTACACTTGTGGTTTAATATACAACATGGCGTCCACAGCTTACCACGTCGTAGTCTTCGTGCTGTCCATCCTAGCGACCGGCTGCTTGGTGAGACAGATGAAGTACAGATAGTAATTAGTGTTTGTTTTTACCGAACGTTTGTAAGTTTTTATTGTTACGTGGGATATACCGATACCGATAGGTATCTTACATCAACTTCTGATCGGAGAACTTCAAACTGTGTTACATACTGAATCGGCTATGTTGAATAATGTAGGTTGCACATGTAGGCTAGACCACTCCCTGTTAAGGGGCGTTCACAAATTACGGTACGCTGTTTAGGGGGGGGGGGGTGATGAACGCGTGACGAGGGGGGAGGGAGGGGGTTCATGGATAGCGTGAAGTCACGCATTTTGTGAGGTCCGCAGGTCTGCGTAGGCGGTCATCGCGACGCCTGCTGCGCTCTAGCCGCAGCGTCGCAGTGAGTCTCGCGCGAGTTTTCTTTTAATATTGAAAATACACCATTTTGTTCGAAAAACTGTATTTTTCGCTTATACACACTTCTCCTGGTATATTTGCGATTTCTTTGAAAAACGTCATTTGGAGATTAAAGGGGGGGGGGGTCAAAAATCGCCCCAAAAAGCGTGACGTAATTTGTGAACGGCCCCTTAAGGGTAAGCGTCAGAGATAACAGTACTGCCGGACTTAAAATGACACTATATAGACCTGAAAACGTACCCCTGCAAAGTTAAATTTTAAATTCGACAGCTAAACGGCCCAGAAAAGGGTGGAGTGAAAATCTGGGATCAAAGCGGGTACACCTGGAATAAAGTTTTTCTAGCTATTCTTAAGATTAGCGGCAGTGTCCATTTTGACCCATCGGCTGACCTTCAACACCTTGGGGATTCCTCATTTCTTCTAGCTTCTAAAACATCTCATGGTCACTTTTCGCCCCACTGCACTGGTCCTGGGCCGCCCCTACTAGGGTGGCCCAAAAAATTTTGAAACTTGCCGCAGAGGGCACCGCAGGTTAATTGAGTAAAGGGTAAACAATGAATGCAGACCCATATTTTTCTTTTGCTGAGAAACCATTTTAAATACCTCCGCAAGGCCCCTGAAGCTTAAAGCGGGGCTCAAGTGCATTTCGCGCAGTTTTGCGCCGATATCAGTGGCACTGGTATCTCAGTGATCGTCTTTCTGTGCCAAGAAAGAATATATTCCTACGCGAGCTGTAAGCTGTGGGTGCTGTGGTTCAGATTTTATCCGTCTGTGATTGTCTGCCGGTAACGAAAGAATTGCAATTTTCAGCCTTTTCAGTCTGCATCTAGGCCCTGAGCGAGCTCGAGGCGATCCTGTCGGCCTTAATTAGTTGCTCTTGTACTAGTCCAGGGGTTGCAAACTCGAGCTATCCGACGAGCCTCGCCTGCATAGGCCACACGCATTGCGAGCTCTTCGGCAAAAAGAGTGAGAGAGATAGATGTAGTGGTGCCTCAGCGACTGACCCGTGCCCGGCCGCACTGCTGTGACCGCCGGCTAGCTTCGCTGTGTGCTCGGTCGTCGGCCAGTGTGTCTGTCTTTGTCACTCCCAATGGCGCCTCAGTGAGTGCGACAAAGACAGACACACACACTGGGCCAGCGAGCGAGCGGCGTGTGTCCAGCGACAGACGACGACGGCTGGGTCCGGCTCAGCTCCGAGCCACCCGAGCGCGGCTCTCGGCGACCTCGGGTCCACCCGAACGCAAGAGGTGCGCGGCTCTCGGCGAGCCGCGCTACCGGGCTAGGCGAGCCGCGCTTCGCTCGGGAGCCGCGAGTTTGCGACCCCTGTACTAGTCTATATTTCTGGACTCCCGATGATAACTTTGGGTGCATTGCCTACATTTCAGGGGCAGGGATTTATCGCGAATTTCACAAAACTCGGACTTTGGGTGAATTTAGCGGCCTGTCACGATGTACACCGACTTAACCGGTATATAAATAGACTTTTCTGTGAAAAAATATGTCGCAGCGACAATTCCTGACAATTATTCTGTTCTTTATATTGAATGGGTCACTGAAAATTTCAACTGAATAAAATCGTTAAAAACTATAATAATAACTTAAAATTAATAACAAAAAAGTTACATTTATACCTATTTAGGTCGGTATACGTCGTCACAGGTCACTGTCTTCGCCCCAAGTTTGGTGGAATCCGCGGTAAATCTCCCTGGAGGGTAAGCAATGCACCCACACCCAGAAAAATGATTTCTTGTTTCAAGTGCATTTTATACTGAAAGCGACACAAGAGTAATTTTTTCTTGGTGAAAGGTTAAATTACTTTTCGACTAAGAAAATGTTCTTACTCCAAAGGAAAAATCGATTTGTGTCAAGGACAAATTAATCATGTGTCACTTTTCGTACAAAATGTACTTGCAACAAGGAATCGTTTTTCGGGAAAGTCATCATCATGAGTCTGGCAATTTAGTCTAATACTAGAGCAGCTTAGTCAAGCCGATAGGGTCGTCTCGAGCTCGCTCAGGGCCCGAATGCAGCCTGAAAAGGCCGAAAAGGCTGAAATTTCAACTTTTTTCGCTACCGGCAGAGAATCACGAACGGATAAAATCGGAACCGCAGCAACTACAACACGCGTATACATATACTATCCTTGACAGTAGAGGAGTTGCCTGGAAGCAGATCATTAGGGAAGAAGAACGAGAGGACCGGAAACTGGTATGAGAAATTGAGCGGTTAACCAATCAGTACTAAACGTGGATTTGTCAACGCCACAATTTCACATTCTATTTCAGATATTCTTTTACTTCTTTCCTGGTCGTCTTCTTCGAGGCTCTATTTTAAGTCATGTGACTTTCGGCTTGAAGCGACAGTTGTCGATTGGCGTAGGGATTAATTTTAAGAAAGAAAACCCCATCCCTTTGTTAGTGGCGATTGTGTATCGATTAAGATGTGTTTTGTTCCGCTTCTTCAGGTGGATGCGGCCGCTGATCCTCACGATAGATGGCTTACCCCAGCTCTCGCCACGAAACTGTCGTCGTGCATCCAGTCTACTAAGTCATACGCTCAATCCGTAGGGAACAATTTCACGCCTCTCACGGAGTGCGTCCTATTCGCCGCAGAATTGTCTGCACTTCAGATAGCTGATGTTAAGTGGTCCGACTACTTTTACCAATGTGCCTCGAAGAAGGGATCAAACCCTACTGCTTACGAAAACTGGGCTCAGGCCGCCTTGTCCTGCGCTGGAGCCTAAGTTGATAAATGATATAAGCTAGTAACAAATCGTTTCACCCATGATAACAAGGACTCTTGGAAAGGGCACGAGCGACCCGCTGCTTTTATGTGTACCGTTTACGTTGCAACGGTAACGTTGCAAATGGCAGCCAGACATAAATCGAAAAGGCCAAACTGCGTTTAGAGTGTTTCTGATTATCATTCTATTATTCCTGAACGACCACTCTACCATGTTCCAAGCTTGTTTCGGACCTTCTTGTCCCCACTGTTCTGGTAGTATGTTCATCGGCAGCGTGAGATTTTACTTACAGTGGTTCGTTCAGTAGTAGTTATTGTGATTTATTGCAGACTTCCTCCAAATCATAGCGTCGCTTTGCCCTGCCATGCGCTAGCAGGCCCAGACTGGGGGGTATGGCACCCTGCTGCAGCTCTGTCCAGTGGCCTGGGGAGAAGGGGGGGGGCATTTTTTAACACAAAAATCTCTTTAATTTAGCAGATGACACTGCAAATATTTTTTTACACCAAGATTTGCCACTGCAGCGAGCGGCCCTTAGCGTAGGGCACCGGCGGTGCCCGGCCGTGCACGCACCGCAGTGCCCTGCTTGTCCGCTCAACGATATAAGAGTTAACGTTCATTTTGCGTGCCCCCTTGTCCCTTGCGTCGGGACGTTGCTGGGCAGCTGAGCTGTGCAGCTGTCTCACTGTAAAAGCTAAGGGGTACAATTTGGGGGTCTACCCCTGTGGGAGGTACTGCTGACTCTTTCAGGAGGACTGAAGTTACCGGAAGTTACCCTCGGAGGGAAACTTCATTGAGTTCCACATGTACTCCCAACAGCAGTATTATTATTCCCCTTCAGGGTTCCATGTGTACTCCCAACAGCAGTATTATTGTCCCCCTTCAGGTTTCCATTTTTCCTCCCAACAGCAGTATTATTGCACCCCTTTAGGGTTTCATTCGTCCTCGTAAGTCCTCCCGCACTGCTCCCGTTGGGCAGGCGCGCGCTGCAGCCCCCCCCCCCTCTTTTACCCTGCCCGTCCCCCGTAACCCGGTG
>NW_026267382.1:249248-258799 GCF_000697945.3 Frankliniella occidentalis | reverse complement strand
ATTGCCCGGAATTCCAATATAAAAATATATTGACTATTGGTTTCGGGAAAAAAATACCGCCCAGCCCTCAGGGTTCCATGTGTAGGCAGCAGTATTATTGAACCCCTTCAGGTTTCCATTTTTACTCCCAACTGCAGTATTATTGCACCCCTTCAGGGTTTCATTCGTCCTCGTAAGTCCTCCCGCACTGCTCCCGTTGGGCAGGCGCGCGCTGCAGCCCCCCACCCCTCTTTTACCCTGCCCGTCCCCCGTAACCCGGTGACGAGGCAGGTCAGAGGGAGGCTGGAATGTCTTGCACCGCCGGCAATGCCCGCCCCCATGTGGAGCGGTGATCCAGTAAGTTACGAACGAAGCATGAGCGCTGAGTTGGCATGGCCGAGGTTCTATTCCCGGCACTGCCAGCAACACGCGTATCTTGCGGCTATGTAGTAACCGAACCAACCATGATGACAGCCTACCAAGTTAGTGATGTGAGGGGCCGTGGGGGCCTCACTACATCGTGTGAAGGGCCAAGGCGGGCCTAGGCCGGAGAGTAAACCAAGCAAGACAAAAAAAAACTGAAAAAATATTTTTTGGCCCAACTTTTGCCAAAGACATTCTGTTACATTTCGCGAGAAGTACACTGCTTTCGGAACCCTCCGCGGGCATGGACAAGGATCTCGAAGGAGGACAAGGACGCACCACAAGGAGGACAATAGTCGCCGTGCGTGGGGTACGGAGGACTAGACGGTGATCGAAGTACCCCTAGGACGGGTACGATTGTCCTCATTAAGGCGACCACAGACCCCCTCGTAGGGTCAACTTTTGGCGATCTTCATAATGAGGACAGTTGTACTCCGTAGCTTTTACAGTGTGGCATTGCCCCGAGACCTCGCAGCCACGCTTCTCGTGGCCACACAGCATACGCTTCAGTCGGCCTCCGGCCACGCCTGTCGTAGTCTCCAGCCACCAGTGGCCCGTGGCCCCCGCGGATGTTTGCCGTTTCCCGCCCGGGCCGGTCCAGTCCTTTGCGCTAGGGTAGAGGACACAGTAATCGACCCTGTAAGCGCACATACGCGACGCGTGCGGGGCCTGCCACCGACCGAGCTGCTGATCAAAAATTTCGAAATTCGCTACGTGCAATGACTACGTAAGGGTTCAGGCGAGGACTATGCGGTGGCTGGTGTATAAAATTCGAATTTCTCATTGGTTTAAGGGAACAGACCTGTCAATTGGATGGTTTGGGAAAATAGTCACTTAATAAAAGCTACACATCACATCGATTAAGGATTTAACTGTGTATTAAGAGCATAGATGCGGACGCCGGTGCGCGCACTCTCCAGGAACATGCTTCCAACTAGACGATACAGTCCTTCTCCGTGTGCATGATTATTGTGCTGCAACGGATTAGTCTTCGACTGTAAAATAAACACTACTTACTCTAAAAAGATGCTGCTAGTGGTTGACCTGAGTGTTTTGCAAATTTCGCGATGGAAGTACTAAAAACAACATCACAGCTAAAAACGAAAAAGTTGGAAAATTTGTTTTGTCATTTCCGTTTATTGTAAATTTGTTCGAGTAGTTCCATTTCGAAATTTGGAAATCCCCCAGGTCAACCGCTAGCGGCTTCTTGTAAGAGTAACTGGCAATTTATTTGACCGCCGCAGACCCATCCGTTGCGCTACAATCGTGCACACCGAAGGGAACTGCATCGTTTCAGTTGAAGGTAAAGATCGGCATGTTCCTGGAGGGTGTGCGTACCGGCGCCAACGGCAAAATTAGCGCCCATCTACGCTCTTACTACACCTTCAATCCCAAATCGGATGCGTGTAGGTTTTACGTAGTGACTATTCTTGCAAACCCTTTCACAGGTCTGCCGGTCTGCCCCCTTAAAGCCAAAACTCAAAATCTGTTACACACTGCCCCACCCTCCCTTACACAAACGGGTGATTCTCCAAATAAGATACGTTATGTTTGTACGCGGCAGCCTGACCGTAACCTGCCGCGCTGTGCCACACTTCGGCTGGGCGCGGTGCGTTACGTCGTATGTTACCGCGTCGTTTTTTTTTCTATGGAGTGCCACCATATACTGTTAATTTCATTTATTGGTAAGTTTTGCAGGTAGTGTGAGTCTAATTGAAAAGAGTTCCCACGCCAATTTTCAGTTAGATTGGTAGGCGCATAAAATCTACTCCGCTTACATTTTTCAGAAGTTGACTGCTGTTCATAGTGCGTACTGATAATAGTTTATTTCCGAATACATGTAGTAGTATAGATGTGACTTATATAAGGGCCCCTTGTCCGCGTACACAAACACGCCCTCCACTTTCATATGCACAGCACATTCATACACACGATCATCCACTACCACACATTCTGTACAATGGCTTTCCTTTCTCGCGGGAAGAGAAATCACCCAAATGAGAGCCCTTGGCCAGTCTGTAAAGGGCTGCTGTGGTTCAGCATGTTTAGCTCAAAATTTGAGTTCTTCGATAGGCCCTTGCGTAAGCAGGCCTACCTCAAAGCTCGACAGTTTTCATCAATCAAATTAACACGAAGCAGACGATGCACAGCTAATTTTGCATAAAATCATGAATAATCAGCAAGTACAGTACTACGCACTGACTGACTTATATAAGATTAGTAGTTAGTGATAACAAACACGAGAAGGTTGCGAAGGGCACAATAACATATGAGGATGACGTGGGTGGTGACAACGGGATATACGGTACGTAACCCGTTTCAGCTATTTTCTGGAAAAGTTTGGACGAGTCCTTGATTGTGCGGCTAAGACTCTTGTTCTCGTAATCCACACGAATCAAACCGAACGGACGCCTGAAAACAGAAGTTAAACAAATATTACTCCAAAAGAAAAAAATCTACACTGGTAAAACAAGTGTTTTATGTTGCACGCCAATTTGTGTTTGAGTTCAAGTGTGCATTTTTGAACACATTGTTGTGTTCATCGTAAATCGGTGTTTAAACTTTCGGCACTTCCCTAAAGTATAGCAGCTGCACACCACATGGATCGTATAGATTTGTTTGAGTCCAAGTGTGCAGAATCGAAACGTTTCCAAAACGTTTAAAATGTGCACACCGCGCATGTGTAAACTTGGTCAGGAGTTGACGGAGAGCAAACATGAAGTTAAATATCAAAGCTACGAAATCTGTCGTGTATCCGTGACGCTCTACATCCACATCTACTCTGCTTCTGATCCTCCTGAGAGTCCGTTGGACATTTGCTGTTGCGGGACAGCCCTCACACAGTGCATGCTTATGAGTGGCGGGCATTGTGGACACTTTAGCTGTGGCATGGCCTACCCGCTTTACTTTTAGTCCAGGGATGGAATCTTACGATTGAATGAAACAACTTACTTTTCGTAACCGCTTGAAAATTCGAAGCCGTCAATCAGAGACCAGGCGTGGTAGGACAGAATACTAATGTTAAACTCATTCGCAGTACGAACAAGTGTGCGAAGATTAGCCTGAAATATAAAATGTCCATAGTTACACACAAAAAAATGATGACAGTTTGCTCCGGATATTGGCTTAAGGGGGCAAACCTGTAAAAATCTTCAAAAAAAATATTTTTAGCAGATGATACCTTAAAAAGCTTTTGACTAAACGTTAAGAATATTTAAGTAACTTAAAGTGTCAGGTAGCTTTTACTCTCGGTAAGGACAGAGAACCAGACGCATGACGTCACCCAGATGTATAAGGGGGGCGCGAGGCGTCCACCGGTCCCACCGTTCTCAACAATACCGAACAATACTTAGCCAGGGATGCCGGCCGCTCTGCCGGCCACCCGCTGCCCCCTATCTCTTCCTCTCTGACATAGACATACCGCTAGTCCGCCGAATTGCAAGAGAGCGAGTAACAAACAGCCATAAACATATGACATCAAACTACGAGGAAAAATTAGGACACAGACATACCCGTAAATTTGCAAGGGTCTACCACTAAGAAATTTTGCGTACGAGGATTATAATCACTCGTGATTATTACTGATTATTATTGATTATTACTGATTATCACTGATTATTACTGATTATTTTGATATGAAAGATTATTGCGATTATGATGATTATCAAGGATTATCGATGATTATCCGTGATTATCAATGATTATCCAGGATTATTTGAAAGTACAAATGATTATTCGGCGAAACAGGCGAAATTTACAGTTATATGGATGAAAGTTTCACCACAGCTATACCTCTCGAAAAGGCTCGGTTCTTACGCCTGAGCGCCTTCAAAGTGCTGGGTAGGCCGACCCGCCACACATGTTAATCGAGTAGGCAGCCTACCCTTAGCCCCTGCCAGTTAAAGGTGTCCATCTCGCGCGCTGCCAGCGTACTAGCTCTGTCTCACTTGCGCGCCGATGGGTGCCAGGCCACCGGGGCCGCCCGACCAGTGCAGGATTGAGCTAGGACAAGGAAACGTTTGGCGTCACTTTCTATAATTTTTTTTCCTCGTCACACTTTGAAGACCATTCATTGTGGGAAAGGGAGGAATATGGCATTCTTTATAATATATGGTTTGTTTTCTTAAAGTAGCAATTGTAAGTATGTGTAACCTTTTTTTTTATTAAAAACTAAACTGTGTCTGTATCATGTTTTAGATTTACTACCTAAAGTAGTCTAAACCAAATTTCATGATAAAGATTACTTGGCAAATTATTCTAAATACTTTTCATTGAAATCAAGTCAACTAGGTCAAAAGAGACCGGAAAAAATGAGGCAAGCTAACTCTGTTCACTTTGTGTACCCCCGTCTAACTCTTGTAAGGGTAAAAATATGAAATAATTTTTCTTGTCCCCTTCCCCAGATAAAATAAATCCCAAAATGATCTATAACAACTATGCAGAACTGTTGAAGAGTAATCTTAGAAGGAAGAACAAAAACAAAACCATTTGAAAGAACAATAATTTAGCATAGAGAAAGGAAGAAATGAGTGATATTGCCTCATCTTCCTTTAATTATCAACATCTTTCATACAAAAATTCTGCTCTTTCTGGAACGTTTCCCTTATTTCCAAAATCTCCATTCCAGATTTTTGATATGTTTTAGTACACACCTTAAGCTTAATTTAAGTGTAAAAAGATAAACTTTGGAATCTGGGGCAAGGGCTAAAAAAAATTATTTCATGTTTTTACCTTACTTCTTTTGTTTTGCTACTTTAAGAAGGCATGTAATTATAAAGATTTGGAGATGGCATGTTTCCATGACTTTGGAGCTTCAACTAAGTATGAAGTATATAAATGAATCCTTACATTTAGATGCATCATTCATTAATGATAATATAATGAAAAATAGAATGTCATAACAACCTAAAAGTTTGACCCCAGTATGTCTGAAAAGAACATCAAACCGAATCTCTTAAACTAGTAACTTCTCGATGAATATTTGCTGTCCCACTATGTCTCAGTCTGAAACAGGTGTAAGTTCCCCTTACAAAAATAATCAGTACCCAAACAGTCCCCAAACAGGGACCATTCAGTCCCCACGAGCGTACTGTTTGGGTACTAGTCCGGGCGCATGGGGACTGGTCTCAAACACGCCCAAAAGTGACGAAAAAACGCCCTCCGTGTGCCCTGGTCCCGTCCCTTATTGGGAGGGGACTAGTGCGCAAACAGTGACCGTGCGCCGAGCCGAGCGTATTAAAAGCGTACTAGTCCCCTTTTGCCTGAAACAAAAATTAAATCGGCGCGAGGACTCTTTGCGTACTAGTCCCATATCCGTCTGCGCGCTCGGTCGTTTTCGTTCCCTTGTCCTCTGGTTCCTCGGATTCCTTGCCGGTGATGTCGACGCCTTAGACCGCTGAGCCAACCTGTAACATGGGGAAGGAGCGCAACCGACAGCCTCCTCTTTCGGGACCCAGTCGACGCAGTCCTTGCGCCTGCTCGTGTGGGCGAACGGCTGCGCGCAGAAGAACGCAGTTTTCGACTCTATCTTTAGGGCGATGCAGCGCTTCTTCAACTTATGCTGAAATATATCTTTGTCTAGGAGCTCACTTCACTACTATCTCGTCAAATAGGTAACTATTCCTCTGGCGGGTCCATGTGCATGCGTTAAAATTAATGTTTGTCAGCAGTCTTCAAAGAGTAGCGACACTTTTTGCACTCTCTCTCTCTCTCTCTCTCTGGGCAGGAAGCACAGGCCCTTGTAGGGCTTAAAAAGTGCATCTTATCTTTAATTTTTTGTCGTTATTTCTATTGAATCAGATAGGGGTGTCCGGCATTTGTGAGCGACTGAGAGGTGCTACGTATTGTTGCGTCTTGCAAAAACACGTCTAGTCGTCTAGTAATGTGCTTCAACAACCCGTAGCACCTCTCAGTCGCTCACAAATGTCGTCTGACGGACGTTTTTTACAATTTTTTTCTAGAATTGCCCCACTATAATTTCATGGGGCCCGCGTAAATTAATCCTCAGTTGTTAAGCGAGTTGCGATATTATTGGGTCTTTGCCGAATGTGTTCGAAGGTTCTTTCAAGTCCCTACGCCACCTATATTATTAGTCTTGCATAGTGACTGTTTGAGCGCGAGTCTCTCGGTACGGGTACTGTCTGAGCCCTAGTCCCGCGGCACGCGTACTTTCTGAGCCCTAGTCCCGCGTCACGCGTACTCTTTTGAGCCCTAGGCCCCTTCGGTGAGTATCAAAAGCGCCCTAGTCCCGTGTGACGCGTCCTCTTTGTGCCCTAGTCTCCTCCGATGAGTACTAAACGCACCCTAGTACGCGCGGGACGGTCACTCTTTGGGGACTAGTGCGCTCGGGAAGGGTACCGCGTGGGTCCTAGGGCGCTGATCAAGCTTACAATAACGCGCACTGGTCTCGTCTGGGAGACCGCCAAGCGTACTAGTCCCACAGCTCAACGGACCTCGCAGCGCACTAGTCTCACAGCGAACGTACTGAATGGGTCCTGTTTGGGGACTGTTTGGGTACTGATTATTTTCGTAAGGGTCAATAAGTAAACCAGCTTAGAGAGACGGGGGAAGGGGGGAAGAGGGACGGTGGGTGAAGCTGAGACATGGCGGGAGTGTGCGACGTCGGCGACTCAACCGGATCTCCACCGGAAGTCAAACGTGCCGCGCGCACAATTCTAAATCGAGTCGAGGAAATCTCCGACTCGTATAGCTATCTGATGACCACTGATTATCACATAATTTTAACCGATTATCCGTGATTATCGCTGATTATCACTGATTTTTTGTGATTATCGTGATTATTTGTGATTATCGTGATTATTTGTGATTATCGTGATTATTTGTGACTATCGTGATTATGAGTATTACCATGATTATGGAGGATTATCAAATGATTATCAATGATTATCAAATGATTATCAAATGATTATCGAGGGAGTGTACGAGGATTATTGAAGTGGTAGACCCTTGTAAATTTGTATCATCAGCTTTCACGATACGTCCCTCGACGTAGGCCCCCCCCCCTCAAAAAATTCTTGGATCTTTCCTCTTCCTAGTGCCGCAACGCAAATGTTGACATTCAAAAAATTGCGCTCAAAACCTGCTGCAGTGCGTGCCGGGCCCAGACGGGCAACCGGGCGGCTAGACCGCTCAGGCTCGCCTGGCCGCCCAGGACAAGATACTTGACGAGGAAGGTGTCTTCTAGAGCCCCGGAATCTTTCAGGACCAGATCGTTGATTCGGCATATGTTTGTCGTTGTGCATCGGTACTGAAAACTTTCAGTTTTCTTACGGTTTCCTCCGATTTCTGATTTGCGTTACTAGCCCGTTTGTCGTGTTGTAGCCTATATGTGCATTTCGTTTGACGAGAGTCCTTTTTGATATCTCATTTCTGAGGTACTGAAAGAGGGGACAAAGTACCCAAGTTTTACCCCAATTTGAAGTACCCAAACTGTCGATATTTTTTTCACACAATTAAAATTAAAAAATTCAAAATCTCTCGTCAAACGAAAGCTTCATCTTTTGTGAGTAAATGAGCATCCCTCCGTTGATGCGGAATCCTTAGACGGCAGAGGCATACAAAGATGAGCATGTTCCGCAAAAACATTCTATACCTCAAAATGTAGCTTGATCCTTGCTCTTAGTAAATACCAGTCGTTGAAAGCGCTGCTTTTTTAAAAAAAATTCTATTTGCGAATCTCGCAAACCCTTGAGTTTCACTGGTCTGCCCCCTCAAGGGGCCGCAGAACCTGGGAGACGCAAGGGTTTGGAAGAATCGAAACTACAAAAAAAAACTAAAAACCGCAGCGCTTTCAACGAATGATATTTACAAAAGCGACGGATAATGCTACATTTTGAGGTAAAGAGCTTCTGCGTGCTTCTCCAGTAACATGATCTTCTTGGCCTTTAAGTTGAGGGTTACAAGCTTTTACAGTCTGCAGTATTGCGCATCATCGGATGGACCTACAACGACAAAAATGCGCAATTACTCATAAAAGATGAACTTTTCCTTTGACGAGAGCTATTTTGAAATTCGTGTTCTGTAATGTGTCAGAAAAAAAATGGGTACGTTGCCCCCTTTTTCAGTACCTTGGAAATGAGATATCAAAAATCACTCTTGTCGAACAAACGGGCTCGCTCAAAAAGTGTGACCCGGAGGCTGCACACGGTAACGTAAATGAGAAATAGGAGGAAAACGCGTTTAAAGTTTTCAGTACTGATGTACCCCGACGAAGTAAAAGCCGGGGCAACTCAGGCACGGACTGGGGGGTCAGGGGCCCCGTCGGGAAATCGTCCGTAGGGGCCCCCAAATTGCCTACCTCGGGGCAACAACGATTTTTTAACCGATTTCAACGGAAAAGGGCAAAAATTTCGCATTCCTCCCCTGTTTTCTACTTATCTTAGCACACGGCAACAGCACTCCTAGGTTTTTGGATATACAGAAACGTAAGGGCGGGGCCGCAGTGGCCTAAATTCGCGAGCGGAGCGAGTGCGAATTTTTCATGGCATTCCTGCGCCATTTATTCACGGCCTGCAATCACTAGAGCACATTTTTGGCCCGTATTTCATCAATGCCTATATTCAGAGCGAAATCACTTTCCATAGCCAGTGATAGATAAACCTCGTAAGAACGCCAATGCACAGAGAGTAGGAATAAGTAGACCGCGAGCGAAGCGAGCGCGAATTTTTTTTAGTGTGTTTCTAAGGGTGCCAAAATGCATGAATGGCGCATGGCGCAGAATGACGCTAAAATTGCGCTTTTGACTGGTTAGAATACATTGCACATTTATCGGCCTGCGTAGCTTATTTGCAAAAGCTCCTTCAATACGCATTTTTGTATTCCAGTTAGGTCTAGGGTGTCAGCCAGACCAGCTCACGCTCATTACCATCAACCAAAGTAATCATGCAGCAGCAGGGGCCTAGGGCTGAGAGCCCATAGATTATCAAAGCTGTTTCTTGCTTATCTCTTCTAATTCCACGACAGACAGAGTTAATGCTATGATTGTTACGTTTTTAAGTCAATGACTTATTTCAGGGGCCCAAGGGCCCCGAGTGGGTGGTGAGGGGCCCCTTCGGGGCCCAGGAGGGCCCCCAAATATACCTTTCCCGGGGGGGCCCCGTCGGGATTTCCCACCTACCCCACCCGGGCCA
>NW_026267382.1:242087-246766 GCF_000697945.3 Frankliniella occidentalis | reverse complement strand
TAGCTGCTGAAACAACAACATAGTTTTAATCAACTAACTTTATTGTTTCAAATGGAATTTTATTAAAAAAATTAATTGTAAACATCAAATTCGAACTTGTTTTGGACATATTTTGTGAACTTGAACTATAGACAAAAAGTTGTACCTCAGTGCGACTGTTAGGGCACTGGCACATTATTGATAAGCAAATAAGACGATTCGGCTTATTACACACTGCCCCAGACTACCCCAGACGTTCATGTTACACACTGCCCCAGGGACCCCAGGGTACACAGCCTGTTATGTGGCCTCGTAGACCGAGAACCCTCAAGGTTGTGTTAGTGACAACGACCATTTCGCAAGTGCTACGGTGTCTACTTCGATAGAAAATCATTAGTTCGGGGCTTGTTTGGTGCCAAATCGTAACAAACTGTGCCCGGAAAAGTTCTGCACCTTACCAACTGTGGCTGTATGATATCTGTGAAGACAAAAGTGGACGCATGACCAGGGCTAGCATTTCTTAGCGTAGACACACATATATTGCCACTTGCAATTTCCGTAATGAGTAATTTCTTTCACCATCCCATCTATGTTATAAAGGCTGAAACCGGATTTTGCGCTGCTGTATCTCAGAATTTATTTTCAGGGCCAAACTCGAAACGTTTGCAACAAAAATACAAAAAAATGCACCTTGATTTTTAAAAAAATTTCTTTTTACTTTGGCGAGGCAAAATGACATCCTGTGCTGTAAAGTACTCTTAAAGCACCGACCCCGGAAATCGCAAAGTTCGAACCCTAAAATGAAATGGCTTTGCCTGTGTTGTGGCATCTTTAATTGAATTACAAACTAATTCCTAAAAATTACTTTGTTCAAGTTATTTCCTACGCACCTTCACCGTCCTTTCCAATGAGGATTTCTCGTTCTTCGTCTGTTATTTTGGGCAGCCTGGATACTGTCATGCCCATCTCGTTCTTGGAGCGCTTCTCTATTAAGTACTTTGCCGTGTCTGGGTAGTCGCCGTACACCAGTGGATGCACAGGCGTGGCGCCAAACACGTCGTTGAAGGTATTCGCAGCAACGAGGTCCTCATAGCTTTCTGTGGCGGGGGTCCCGGGCCACACAAGTACTGACGTTCCAACCAGACCTGGTGTGAGCGCAAGTTAAAAGAATGTGTCAGAGATAACATGGCTTCCCCATATACTCGCATTGTCTCGAAGTGTACGCTCAAAGGAAAAGTTGGGTACCGCTCGAGTATTTAACGCATCATCAATCGTTCATAGGACACTCCTCTAGCTGGCACTAGAAAAACACCGAAGGGCACCGTACCCTTCTCATACAGTTTCCCTTTTAGCACAGCACACATTTTCACAAGGGTTGCAAGGGTATAAATAAATGATTACCTTTCTGCTCCTTATAATACTTTTCCTTGTAGAGCCGATAAGTTCTAGCTTGAGCAAGTATAGTATGATGTATGCAATTGTAGTATGAGCTATTGTCAGTTTTAGTGACGCTATATGTGTCTAAACGCGTTATTAGGAATATGCAGAGCATGTTGCCTTCGTTAACTGGGTTCCAGTACTTCACCTGCGAAACAGAGACGGAAACAAGTAGTTATTAGAGCTGACAACAAATGTGAGCCGTTCTTCTCATACTAAGTAATTAAAAATAATTCTTGTTGCTAAGTTAGGTAGGAATAAAGGATGCTTGCACTTGTCAATCTAGCCGTTACCTTCTTTCCGTATGTTGTGAAGAGAAAATCAGCGTACTTCACGAACTCATCAACCATTCCCTGTTTGCTCCAGCCGCCAACCCTCTTCTCCAGACTATAAGGATGGTCAAAATGGTACATAGTGACCTGAGCAAGAAATAGAATCATACTTTTCATATGCGAAAACATGTGGCACAGTTCAGCGCAGACATTTCTAGTAACTTAGTCTTCTGTTTTTTCCTCCAGCATTATACCTTCCTTTCAAAGTAAAAAATTCGTACTACGGTGGAAACAGAGGCAAGAAACTACCAGGGGTCGGGCGGGGGGCTAATTTACGTTCCCTTGGCGGTTCAGCGCGCGATGACAAATTCAGCAGTACGCGAGGCCCCGGGTCTCGCCGCGGTACCCCACTTGTACGGGAGTCCAGCGGGGAGTCGGAAGGTTCATGCATTTAGCCATTTTACGGGAGCAGAAAAGTTGTCGCGTTATTTTAAAGTTCAGCCCTACATAGATAGCCATTTAATTTTATCACGAAGTGGAAATTTACTTGCGAAGCGAGCGATTTCGCCCGCGGCAGACATGGTAGTCAAGCCCCCCTTAGCGCCTTCGGTTCCAACACCAGCAACCTTGCTGTTCTATACCTCAAACCTTCGTGATTCACTCCAGAATTAGCGAAATTTGCTGTTTGGAACACTGTACGCTTCTTTCCGAAACAGTAGGTGCTACGAAAAACCGTTGTCAACCAAGTAAATCGAGTACCTTTCATGCGAAAATAACCTCTCGTCCACCGAGTGCAGTCTTTGTCAAATCTATTTTGTGTTTGTTTTGAAAGAAGTCTTTAGAGTGCAGTTTTGCTCGCTCCTAGACAAAATTAGTTTTCACTTATGATTTATCTCTCCTCACGCTGTGATAAAATAGTTGTAATGTTCAAAGAGGGGCACAGTTGTTTCGAGATCAGCACAAGGATATATAATTGTTGCGTAGACATTCAATAAAAGGAAAATTACCTCATACATAGTCCCTCGTCTATCTTCGAATTGTGTAAGTATGCAGCTGCAAATGTGCCATAAATACGAGCCATATTAGATTTACTTTGCCTTGTCTGTACTTGTGAATGTCAGCAGCTACAAATGGACGCAGACCACAAGTTTTGTCTCACTATGGGAACGAGTCTTTCATTACATGGAAAATTTTGTCATGTTAAAACTGCATGACGTGGCTCTCTATCCCATCTTAAGGACCATGTGTACAATGGATTTTGACTCCGGTGTCAGACCATCCCCAACTTCCGATTCACTACTGCTTGGTATGCTGACTTATCCAATCGTAGATTCAAACTTGCTATCAGCCGTTGAATAGTTGTTCGATCTGCTCTCATACTCAATTTTTTCTGTTCCAGACTTATTGAATAGTTTTCATCAGGAAAGTGCAGGTATCCCCTTTTCTTGAAGATGCAAAACTGCAACATGTTAGTGTGTATTTATTTTAATAAAAATGAAAAGGACTCTTATTTAAGTTTTTCACCTTAACTGTGCTCATGATACGTCTAGTTAGGAGAGTATTTTTAAAGATAAAATAATACCCTTGTAAGGAACACAGTAAAGTATTCAGTAATAACTTGCAACCAATTTTATTAAACAGATTAACACAATGAACATTTACAACAAAATGACAGCTTTGGATTTTATTTTACAACATGATTTTTTTAAATACATATTGCTTATAAATTACAACATCGTAAGAAGTTAACTTTCAATTGGAATTGGTGGTGTCAACTCGGAATTGTAAACTTCTCAGCACTCATGCAGTATTCAAATTCGCCGGGGATAGGGGTGGGGGAGAAACACAATAAGCATACCAACAAAAACGAACGGACAAATTAGCTCAATCCTACTAACTCCGATCTAGACGAGTATCTTATCAGGTTTAAAACAATAGGGGAAGAAATTCGAAATCCGGAATCATGATTTATATTTAAAAGGCAGCAGGAAAGATTGGACTTGACTTGAAGTAAGGTTAAGTGTCTACGTTTTCTATTGGCTATTCTGCTGTTTCCCCAATGACGTGAATGTTTCAAACTGGTACTTGCCTCTTTATACTTACTTGAATGTTTTATCTGACGTTGGAAGCGAGAACATTTCTTTCCGAACCTGCAAATGAAATGAAAGTAAGGTTCATAACACAAAAATAAAGGCATCCAGCAACGATGTCGGCGTACCGACGCCGACGAGTTCCATGGACTAACACATACACACAAACACTTAGAACAAAACAGTATAGCAGACACCTCTAATTTCCCTCCAAATTGGGGTCGTTCACCTCTAGTGGTAGTGCCGTTTGTTTACTTCTAGAAGGTAAACTTAGCCTAGGCTATGTTTACATTCACATTTTAAAATTATTAAGACAAGATTTCAAAATGGATTTAATGTCTCCGGATGACTTCTTATCGTTATTTGAATCAGCTTGTGAAGTTGAATCAAAGGATTCAGAAAAGATAATATATCGGTGTGATTTTTCAACTGGAGAGCAAGTTAAGAAGTGGCTACGCTCATACAAAGATGCAACTTATACTGACTACATTGTTAAAGACCCTATGTCTGAAGCACCTGTAAGGTAAGTTCTTCCAGATAAATGAACAGGTTTCTTAGAACATAAGGGTATGAGGGATATTGAAACTACAAATTCAGAATAGACTGGTCAGAATTCTATGGGCAAGAGAGTGCACGAGCAACACGAATACGAGATTCATATAGTTTCCGAAAGTTATGATATGGATCATCCTGTATTCTGTAGTTGAATCTCCACATCACAGAATTACTACAAATTCAGGGCAAAATAATCTCTCAAGCAAAGTTACACCTTTCAACTCTCAGAAAGTCTGGTACAAAGGTTTGGCTTTCAGATGGGAAATGAAAGCGTTGTTCCAATCTTGTTCCAAATTGTTTAAATATATAATGGCCTGTTTGATCATAGGGTACCCTGTTTATTTCT
>NW_026267382.1:241426-242037 GCF_000697945.3 Frankliniella occidentalis | reverse complement strand
ATTTAATCGTGTTTTTACAGTTTAATTTCATTTGGAGAATAATTTCATTACATACAAAATGGTATAATTTCGACCTTTTTAAATTTAATTTAATTTCGTTTTCCATCCCTGACACAGACAAACCAACCACAATGCATTCGGTGTGAGGTTTCTCAAACTACCATCCACCGCTGTCCCTGCTCCGGCAACCTGACTCACAACGAAGCAGTAGCGAGCGGCGTTGACATCTGCTCGGCGAGCCGGCAGAGAGGCGAGTTTCTTCGCAGCGCTTGGAAGGAGAAGGGTTTATAAAATGTACTTTTTATAGCGATTGTCGACTGAGTCCGTAAAATCCGTACATGGTATGGTATTGAGGACGGTTCATTGTTGCAGATGGCTGTGTCGTTGGCCCTGATTCAGTTGCTAGTCCCAGTAAAAGGGGGGTGTCCAATAACAGGTGCACGAAATGCGAGACGAAATGTCACTGCGACAGTTATTGGACGGCAGTCGTTTTTGAAGCGTATGGCCTATGCCATTGGCTTTGGATCAGGCCTACCATGATTTTACGGATGTCGGGCGTGAACATTGGGCAAGACAAAAGTGGGAAAAGTTAGAGAAGTGGGGAGGGGGGG
>NW_026267382.1:234037-234303 GCF_000697945.3 Frankliniella occidentalis | reverse complement strand
TCTACCGCGCGAAGCCGAGCATTGAGCAGGTGGTCGTGTGCGCGGGGTGGAAGACCTCAACCACACTGCCGAGAGGCTACGAGTGACTCACGCGAGGCTAGCTACAAACGTTTGGTGAGAGAGGGAGGAGTGGGGGAAGTAAGGGGAAAATGAGACGGAGTGGGGGAAGTAAGGGGGAAATGAGACAGCAAATAGATAAGAATTTTAGAATTATAGAGCAAATTTAGGCGCTTAGGGGGTTTGAACCAATAGCCTTGAAGCTTACT
>NW_026267382.1:230087-233832 GCF_000697945.3 Frankliniella occidentalis | reverse complement strand
AAAAAGTGGGCTTGCCAATTAAGTAGCCAAAACAAAACTGACAAGAGCAAAAGAAATAGGAAATGCCCTGTTGTGATAGATGTGCTGATTAAGAAAGTCACAAAAGATACAAGGAAGAATGATGCCTTTTTGAAAAGAGCAATACCACTACCAACAAAAATAACCATACATGGCAAACACAATCACCCTTTGGAGATCTTCAGATCATTAGGGTTCCTCAGAATCCACCCAGACATTAGAGATGAATTCCTTGAGCATTTTAATAATGGCCATGGGCCTGCAGATGCAAGTCAAATCCATGAGGATAAATTAATGCTAGAAGATGACGGTGAGATTAAGATTGCAAATGCCGCAATAAATCCAAAGAGGAGAACAATCTACCATCTACATGATAAGTGGCTCCTTACTACATTTGGCAAGGCTTGGTCCTCGATGGAACCCCTTGACAAGCTCAAGGAAAAACTTGAAACTTACAAGAAAGAAGGTAATAAATGAATCATTCTTATATTGAAAACTGATTATTGTTTTACCTAGGGATTAAGAAATTTCTGTTAATTGTATCATAAATATTGCAGGAGTTGAGATTCATATAGATGATGCTGATAAATCTCGGTGGTGCATTTTAGTTGTGACACCTACTATGAAGCGTGCCCAATCACTACCAGAAGCAGCGGAAATAGTCGTCACTGATTCCACTGGTAGCTGTGATGCTCAAAGTAGCATATTGACTTTGCTACTAACAGCAACATAAGGAGGAGCAGTGCCACTATGCATCCTTATTCATAACCGTCTGGATGGCATTGGGTATGAGCAAGCCTACCGCATGTTTGCCACACATTACCCCAATGGCTTTGGAAACAAAACTGTAAGTATTAAAATGGATCTCCCATCCTAATTAAGCACAGCTTCATTCATATGAATCCCTAAAATTTAAGATAGACTAGCTAGCAGTGTGTTTTTAGTTTTAAACTTACCATGTTTTCTGAATTTTAGTATCCTGAAGTCTTCATGACTGATAATTGCGACCAGGAGAAAGGCGCTTTGAGCACTATTTGGCCAGATGCTCTTCAATTTCTGTGTCATTTCCACGTTGGGCAAGCTGAGTGGCGGTGGCTAACTGAAAGTAAACATGCAGTTCCACAAGACAAAAGGCAGGAATTAATGCGACTCTTCCAACAAGTAAGTAACTTGAATCTTAAAATTACATTGCCACATAAGAGAGAAAATACTTTAAATGGCATTCTTCAATTCTTTCAGATAATGTATGCAAATGACACAGAAGAATATGAAGGGGCAAAGGAAAATTTCAAAGAGAACTGCTCACATGAAAAATATGGCAACAGAGTGGAAGAATTTATAAAAAGAGAAAAAGAGTGGGCAAAGATCTTTCGCTCTGAAACAACTTACCGGGGACATAATACTAATAACTTTGCTGAAGCTTCCATACGAGTGATCAAAGACAATATTTTGGGACGGACAAAGGCTTATAATTGTTGTGCCATGGTTGACTTCATGAGTCGTGTTTGGGAAGGACACACGAAGAAGAGGCTTCTGCATTATGCATACGACAGGGAAAGCAAACATCGTCTCCAATACGATCGTCTCTGCAAAAAAATGAGTCCAGGTGAGAAATTTATTTTCTTTACGGAGAGGTGTCTTCAAGGAGATTTTATAATTTGCAAAGAAGAATTTTTTTTAAAAAAGCACTCTACTCTAGAATTGTTATGAAATGCAACCTGCAATAAATGTCTAAAATGTTGATAAATTATGAATTTAAAGCAAATATTCCCTCTTATAACAGCAAAATTGAATCATTTTATATCTTTAATTTCAGAACTTGCAGAAAAAATTGTTATTGTTGAAGAGGACTTGTATGAGGTGCCAAGTGGAGAAACTGGGGAACTGGCCTATGAAGTAAACTCACTGGTTGGCTGGTGTAGTTGCCCAGCAGGAAAAGGTGGTGCTTTCTGTAAACACCAGGCCTTGGTTTACTCAAAGTTCCAGAGAGGTTTCCCTAATACACCTGCTGTTACGTATATTGAGCGATACAAACTTGCCTTACTTGCATTGGGACCAGATAAATGCCCCGATGTACGCTTCTTCCTGGACTTTGATGAGAAAATAAATGAATCTGAGGTAAGCTTAGTGAAAAGAGAAAAACTATATGGTACATACTTTTAAAACCAATTTATGATGGAACATGTTTTTTCAGGAAATGCTCTTGTCTCAAGTTGGTGATACTGTGACTGGAACATACGTGGTAAATGAAGAAAATGAATTAGTTCCTGTTGAAGAGATGAGTGCAGAAAATGGTGACCAATCCACTCACGATTTGGCTGCTCAAGCACAGGTAAATGAAAGGCTGAAACAAAACAAAAAACAAACAAATAATGATACATGTACATTAAAACAAAATAAAAACAAAACACATTTTCTTTAGGTTGTTGATGAGACTATGGCTATGGAAATTGAAGAAATGCGAGAGAAGCTACATGAACAAATAGACCGATTGGATGAGCTGGCAAAGGAGGGCAACAAGGAAACTTACCATCGTTCACTAAAAGTCATGGTTCGCAATTTGATGAAGCCTTCTACTCCTGCTCAGGCAACAGCAACCTTCATGCGACTGAAAGCTGGATCCATGTCTTGCATAAATAGGAGAACAAATATTAATGTTCAGCCAACTGCACCACCAAGGAGAAAAGAGGGCAAGAGCAAAAGGTGCAAAACGACAGCGAGTTGGAAGACCAATGAAGCCAGGAAATAATGGCAAAACTAAACCCCTCACAACAGCTGCAAAAGCTGCCCTCAAAAGAAGACTTGCTGCTAGTGTTAGGGCAAACAAGACCCACATCAAGACACACCATAGGAAGTGAAGAAATTGCATATAATAAGTTTCATAACACTTACTTTTTACATATTTTTGAATCACTATTTCAATTTTCTTTTACAAGTATCTGATCCAGAGTCTATTTACACTCATAATTTAATATGATTGATAATGATTTGTGATTTAAAATACAATTGTTTTCAGTCATTATATGCCATTGTGATGATTTTATGGTCTTTAATTGACAATGATTTAACTGTACTATTAGGTTTTAGTTCCAATATTGAATTTTTATGCAGATGCTAAAATATTTCATATTTGATGGTTTTATATTAATGATTTTAAATGATATTTGTGTTGATTTTAGACTAAAATGATTAAAATTGTATGCCTTGTTATCACTGTTAGCAATTTCACTTAATAGACAACACATACCTCTGAAATGTTTATGCACCTTTATCCCAAGCCAACATGCACAGTAGAAAGGTAAGCACTTGGGGGATACCTACATTTTGTAAACTAGTGTCTGTTTACTCTTATTGGTCTGTTGAATTAATCTTGATGAATATAAAGTGACTTTTGCGCTCTCTCCTGATGAAAACTATTCAAAGGGTCTGGAACGGAAAAAATTGAGTATGAGAGCAGATCGAACAACTATTCAACGGCTGATAGCAAGTTTGAATCTACGATTGGATAAGTCAGCATACCAAGCAGTAGTGAATCGGAAGTTGGGATGGTCTGACACCGGAGTCAAAATCCATTGTACACATGGTCCTTAAGATGAGATAGAGGAGCCACGTCATGCAGTTTTAACATGACAAAATTTTCCATGTAATGAAAGACTCGTTCCCATAGTGAGACAAAACTTGTGGTCTGCGTCCATTTGTAGCTGCTGACATTCACAAGTACAGACAA
>NW_026267382.1:223144-223897 GCF_000697945.3 Frankliniella occidentalis | reverse complement strand
CAAAAACTGTGCTTGAATGGGTCCCGCCAACTTCACGGAGGTGCCTCTAAGGACACAAATATTAGTGAGTAGGGTTTTATATTGACGAGTTTCTCGAACGGAGACCATGAAATATCTGAGATTTAAAATGCAGAAGAATGCAGGGAACAAGAAAACAGAAGTCCCATTTAAAAGCATAATGATTTCTCTTTTCTTCTTCCTCGCAATCTTCTAAATTTTAGCTCTACCGGAATGCTAAATACCCTATTCGCTCTCAAGTTCTCGTAATAGGGTATTCCGCTGCAAGCGAACCGGAACCTAAAGGAGAAAAGCATGACTGCTCGATCTGCTTCCCTCTCCGCGCTCATTGGCTGACTGGTCATCGTTGGCCAATCAGCGTTCAGGAGGGAACATGTCGGGCAGTCATGCTTTCTCTAGGTTCCGGTTCGCTTGCAGCGGCATACTTCTGCCTAAGCTGGCGGTGCTGTCACCGGAGTCGGGCAAAAGTCAGAAGCCTTGGCCTCAAAAGTGACATGTTCCAAAGGGTTTTTATCTTGACAAGTTACCCCAACGGAGTCTATAAAATATCTGAGAAAAACATGATTTTTTTTTATGTTAGTGCTATGTTTGTGTGAAACACACGCTCTGGCGCTTGGACTAAATTTTACACCATGTACGTATATTTACAAGGTAGATGTACGCCAGACCACGTCTCGCGTAACAGGCTTCGCGATATCTCACGAAACACTGTTACGCTGCGACGCGCCTGGCATA
>NW_026267382.1:220084-223094 GCF_000697945.3 Frankliniella occidentalis | reverse complement strand
AGAACAGCAAGGTTGCTGGTGTTGGAACCGAAGGCGCTAAGGGGGGCTTGACTACCATGTCTGCCGCGGGCGAAATCGCTCGCTTCGCAAGTAAATTTCCACTTCGTGATAAAATTAAATGGCTATCTATGTAGGGCTGAACTTTAAAATAACGCGACAACTTTTCTGCTCCCGTAAAATGGCTAAATGCATGAACCTTCCGACTCCCCGCTGGACTCCCGTACAAGTGGGGTACCGCGGCGAGACCCGGGGCCTCGCGTACTGCTGAATTTGTCATCGCGCGCTGAACCGCCAAGGGAACGTAAATTAGCCGCCTGGCATACATCTACCTAGGCCTGCGGTGCTGACACCCGAGTCGAGTACTGCAAAAATGTACACAAAGATACGGGCCTCCGGCCCGTCAACTTCCCGTCACTTCGACTAAGCATGCAGGATTGCACATTTTTTCGCTTATTTTAATCAAAAACTCCCTTTAGCGCCTAAACTGTTTTATAGTCAAACGGACGAAATTCTCGCACAAAGGGTTCTACTTTAATGAGGTACCCCCTAGGAAATTGTAAAAAAATATTTTTTAAAAAAAGTCATTTGTGAGACCTGTGGTATTTGATTTTTTTAACAAGCAGGCCTGCCCTTCCGCCAAACGAAGTTGCCAGCTCCACTTCGCTCCGCCGGCAACTCCGTTTGGCAGGGGCCGAGCCTGCTTGGCCTGCCGGCAGTGAGTTACGTCGGTTCGTAGAAGTAGAACTGTTTCGTTCAAGACCCCTATGAGGCGGCTCCTCTGGAACTACGAGCCTGCCACCATTCCGCGGCCGTGTTGGAGCCCGCTGTCGGCCGGCCATACACAACGTGGTTGAAACTTAAATAAACAGATGAAGTCTTCTGCGTTCGAGCTTTAATTACAGAAGATAGTGACATGTGATCCTTTTAAGATACATTTGCTGATTAGGTCATCCGCTTCCTGCGTCCTTAAGGCCGATGAGAGTTTGTAGGGTTAGGTAGAGGAGGACACGTTCCGTCGAAGAGCCGCTCAAAGTCTGCAAAGTAGTTGAAAAGTTGGAAGTAGTTTCCATGTTTGACATGCATAAATGAATGTACAGTGGGGACACGGCTGTCGATCAGATTAGCCGATTTCAGCTCGCCCTTGACGCACTTTTGCATTGAAAAGGCAATGAAGGGAGCTGGTGCAAGCGAACCCAGAGTCCTGGAGATTAGGGTAAGGTGCCCTAATGTGGCCACTGTCCATTGATGGCCACTTTTCTCGATTTCCAGCCAATCTGGTTGGTCACTTTACAATCTTGGCCTTGAAGTTGTGTTCTAGTGAGGTCCCTACTTGGGCATAATAAGCCAAACTACTTCACATCGTTGTCTACATTATAAGAAAAAGGGGTGGCCATCATTGGGCAGGCCTATTCTTAAGGTGGCCATCATAGGGCATCTTACCCTATCACATAAATGGAGTAGCTACTGTTGTGCCTGGGAACCCCACCTTGGCGTGCTGTCCACGCTAGGAGACCGATAATAGAAAATTTGGAAATAAAGGGCTCGGAAAGGCAGGTGAACTTGCACATTGCAATAAAGCATTCCAGTAAAGCTAAAATGCAGAAGAATGCGAGAAAGAAGAAACCGAGAATCACTATGCTTTTACATGGGACTTCCGTTTTCTTGTTCCTTACATTTTTCTGCATTTCGGCTTCACCGGAACGCTTTATTGGACCGGGCCGTGCGGGAGCTCGCACTGTTAGAAATTACTTCCACGGAATTTTTTATAGGGTATTTCACTATAAGTCAACCGGAACCTAAAGAAGCAAAGCATGACTGCTCGATCTGTTTCCCTCTGCGCGCTCATTGGCTGACCGCCACAACCACGCTATCTTTGGCCAATCAGCTTTCAGGAGGAAGCACATCGGGTAGTCATGCTATTCTTCTTTAGGTTACGATTGTATTGTAGCGGACCCTATAGGGTATTCCAATGGAGCGCGGAGCGGAAGCAAGAAGAACAAAAACGGAACGTGGAAAGGCGCCCGCACTCCTCCCCGCCTGCACCCTACTTCTCCCCGGGCGCTCTCCCTCTCCGTCGAGGAGAGGGGGACGGCGCGACCGTTAGGGCCTGTACTGTTTCTGGGATATTGCGTTTTCAGCTCCTACGGATGGGGAAGAATATATTTTTTACCAAAAAACACTTTCTTCTAATCGCACCCCCCCCCCCCTCCCGCCGAACTGTTTCCTATTTGTTTTTTTTTTTTGTTTTTTTTTTTAGTCTTGTTATCAAAACCGAAATGATCCATTCTTTTCAGATGTCACATGAGCAACCGCGTCGTAGATACTTACATTTGTTAGACTCGCAGTTAAACTTCTGCCTCCCACAGTCATTGCTAAATGTAGTAATAACGTGATCTTGGCGATCTACTGCGCAAACAGGGGCATAGATTAGAGGACAGAATTGCGCGCAGTGTCTGATCCGATCGGGTTTGCTTCTCACGCCCAGCACCGCTGTAAACAACAGAAAAACGACGTTTCTTTAACTGCACGATGCTCATCATAAACCGTAAAAAAATCATGGGTTTAGACGGCACAATTATTTTTTTTTCGAGTTTTCTGTCATTTAACATGTTTTGCACAAATGTTTTGACCAAACTGCATAGTCAACACCAGTTCAACACGTTTTACTCATTAGCTGAGCGGTAGCACAGCCTATCACTCCATTGATGATTAAGAACCTTTGCGTCAGTCTCTGTTTCCCAGACCACGTCTCGCGTAACAGGCTTCGCGATATCTCACGGAACACTGTTACGCTGCGACGCGCCTGGCATACATCTACTTAGGCCTGCGGCGCTGACACCCGAGTGGGGCAAAAGGCAGAGTCGTCAAGACGGCTTTGGCCTCTAAGACCTCCGTGAAGTTGACGGGACCCATTAAAGCACAGTTTTTGCGACCTATCCCAAAAAACTGTGCAAAAACTGTGCTGTCCAACAATCAACTTAAAAAAAACTGTTTGCCACTCCTTCGTAAC
>NW_026267382.1:217018-219654 GCF_000697945.3 Frankliniella occidentalis | reverse complement strand
GGTCCCGCCAACTTCACGACAGCGGGACCCATCGCGAATTTCAACAATCCGATTATGCCATTCTGACAGGTGTTTTCTGTGCCTTTTCAATGAACTGATAGAAATAAAAAAATAATTTTAAGAAACACTTATGTTTCAGTATAAACATTGCCTTATGTGGTAAAGCATAATTTGGTGTGATGACTAAAGTAGAACAAAACGATAACAGATAGATATCCCCAATTGAGTTGACTTCCGTGGACATGAAATTTAACACCTCTGAAAGAAATGTCCAGAGAGTGAACCCCAAAAAATAATTACAAACATGGATACAAATGTTTATTTACAGATCAATCTTTACAGATCAATTAGAAAAGAAACAAAATATACTAAACATAGATTTAGCAATCATGCCTATGAAAGTTTTTGCTTAGCATTGTTTTGTTGCATTTTTCACAGGTCTTCTTCGTCCCGGGCTGTTTGTTTCTTCCCTGAAAATTTAAAATTTTATTATGCACTCAAAAGCATTATCCACTCTCAACAAATTCAACACTTTGACTAAAACATTTACCGGCGCTACAAAACCTCTGATATGGGACCATAAATGGGACCTCAACATTATTCGCTTCTCGTACTCCTTCCCACAATGGGTACACTTCCACGGCTGGAAAGAAAAGTGCTTATTAAAATAACAGAAACGCTGCAATTTGAATGTAAGATAAGGTGTATTTAAATAAAACAAAGCAACTAACCTTATCATCCGTCATTTTTCTCACACTTGTATCTGCATGATCAAAAAGAAAAGAAATGTATAGAAACTTGTCAAAGTAGGATTTTAATGTACTAATGTAGCCTACATTGTGAAATCACAACTTTTATAGATAGAAATTATGCAATCTAAAAATACTTCATGCCTCTAACCCTAATTCAACTGTTAACATTTTACAGCAATATAAAAACCGAAAATGTTTTGCATGACTCTTTGTATATTATAACAGAAAATCTATAAGATCAGAAAACTGAAACATCTGAGAACGAAGACAACAAAAAGACAAAAGGAAACAAACTTTAATTTATTTACCTCTCTAAATGTTATTTCCAAACAACTGTAAACAAAGCAGCAGGTTAGCCAAAGGACAAATCTTACCAACAAATCCAAATAGTTGAACCAGCATATAAGTTGCTGATTATGATCAATTTTGGATCAGTATGGCCCAACTGTACCCAAATATAAGAAACAAATTACCGTTTAAGTCACAACTGTACACGCATGTATTTTACCGAATGCCGCCTGTACAGGTTGGCAACATTGTGTCATCTGTTTCTTCCCAGCTTTTAAAAGTCAAGAGCACTTAAGTGTCTATAATAATGAAATTTTAGTTTATTCTGTCGGAATAAATTGCAGAAGTGGCTCAAGTTGACTTTAATAAAGAAAAGCTTCCATTCCTTAATTTTATTGAAAGGCGCACCAATCTAGATAGCTTTATAAAGTGAGAATAGGATCCCATGCTGCGATTAAAAGCTTTCATCTGTGTTTCTGGACAGAAATCTTGTTGTGGAGGCTCCAAACTGCTGAAAGCATGTTCACATATGAGAGGTAATGAGTTAACGTATAAAATAATACCCTCTTGGGTACAGAGTGAGCAAACAGTCGGTGCCTCAGTGAATTTGTAAGCCCCTGAATCAATCTATTGAGAAAGAATACAATTTTCAGTCTCGAAACAGATTTATCATGTGTGCTTGGTAGTCACAATTCAACAGAAGATCGTATTTCCCTTTGAATTCAGTAGTCCCCTCTGAATGAATTGGCCTTCTTCAAGAAATTTCTGTACAAAACCATAAGAAAGCTAAGGTTAGGACATCATGCCTGTATGGTGGGATATTTCAAAAAGTGTCTATGGATGATGTAAATTCATATTTTGTCATTGTGATGCAGTCCACAGTTGGTGACTATTGATTTATTTAAAATGGCCATCAAAAAGAAAAAAAATCATCACCACAGGGCTTTTAAATGATGACATTCAAGTCTTGATGAAAAGGCCTTCTGGCCTGAATCGTTCAAAATGAAACGTCACAGGAATCATGTTCAGGACATAAACTGTCCGTCTCCATAGCTCTGGTCAAAACTGATTTTGTATTTTTTAACTATAAGTCCAGGAAGAAGGGATATATTCAATGAGGTAATTTCCGAATTAGAAAAACATGAGGAATATCGTCTGCTGCCAGACCATCAGGAAGCCTCGACCAATCAGAGAGAGACTCTTTTGGCACAGTAAGGTCCTGGAGGGTCAGCTGAGGTCCCAGGCGAGTACCTCAGGTCACTGAGGGCCTAGGCTGGTACCTCGGGTTTCAGAGGGGTACCTGAGGTCCGAGACGGTTACCTCTGGTCCCCGGGGGTTAGGGCGGCACAGTAAGGTCCCGGAGGGTCATCTGAGGTCGCAGGCAAATACCTCTGCATGTCGCCGTGTCTCAGATGAATTTTTAGAAGAAACTTCCAGCTTTTCCAAGTTTTCCACTCCACGGAGTTTTGGTATGTCCGACACCTTAATATTTCTCTTCTGAGGCATCTCGCTGTCCTGCCGGGTGAGACCACGCCTGTTGCCGCTGGCCATCTTGATATCTTGCAGACACACACAATTAACAAAGTTTTTCTAGTC
>NW_026267382.1:207250-213523 GCF_000697945.3 Frankliniella occidentalis | reverse complement strand
AAAAGTTTTTTCCGACCAGACGGAGTAATAGGCTTCGCTAATCGCTCAGCCAAAAAGTTAACAAGTACTATCCAAATGCTTCTTAAATCAGGGCTCTCTAACTTACCATAACACGAACGAGTGTTATTTACTCAACGTAACCAGACAGATGTCAAATTAAAAGTCCAAGTTATCGCTTTTGAAATATGTCCGATAACAACCGTACTTGTTTCCAAAGGTCTAAAGTAAAAGTTACAAGTTTTTACTTAAACTCTAAAAATAACGTTAAAGGCAGCTAAATAAAAGTTACGGTCCTGTTGTAAATAGCACCTTTCAGAATTTATGTGTCAAAGGGTGTCTGCTGTGCTGTGGAAATGGTATGGGCAAAGGTGTCAAGAATCTATACGCTAAAAGATGTCTCAAAAGTTTACGCCAAATGTTGCTCGGGATCCTGTAGCAAACGCCCTTTAGCGTATACATTTGAAACACCCCAAATTACAGTGTAGCAATTAGGTTGCCTTCACCTCTAACGGCTTGTACGAACGCCGCTGATCCAACTAATTTTTGGCGCCATGTGGCAGAGGGGTCGGCCTAGTTAGTTCATCATCATCACCGGGGTTAAAGGCTCACCAAGCACTACGCAGAAAGCCACGGCAACTTTCATGTCCACGGTAGACTGACTCTCTGCAGACATCACTACTTCGTTTATGAAGCGACATGTTCAGGAAACGCCCTCATCGTCTTGACATTCAGTTGCGAACGACACACGCTCGACTTGCCACGGGGACACACCTTTTCCGGCAACGAAAGATACTGTGATCGTTTAATGGGAGATTCCCCGGGCAAACAAAGGCTGTCCACGTAAACTCAACAGGTAAAGAGTGACACTGCTTAGTTTCCATTGTTTTTTTTTTTCTTTCTCGATAATTGGCTCATATGTAGCGTTGCAAAATGTGCCTAGTCGTGATAACCTAGCTGAAACTTTGGTTTCTTTTATTTATGATAAAAAGATATGCAGTGACATTTTCTATGCTTTAGAACACCACAAGAACTACAATGATTGGCAATTCCTTGAAAAACTTTAAAACTTCGTGTAAACTGCGAAACGAACCCCTGAGTTAAGAAGGGGGGGGGGGGGGCAACGTGGAGCTTCTCATGTCATGCTTGGACTCCAGGGCCCCCATGTCTCATGGTGTCATTATCGGACTGGAATTGCAAGGTAAACTTCCTTCAATTTTTGTCTGTAAGTCTCAGCTGTCAATTTCTTCACAATATCTGCATTTTGCAAGTAAGCTACTAACACTTGCAACTATTTTGATACAATCATCAAGACGTAATAGGGGATTTCACCTGACGCAAACCGGATCCAAAGAAAAACAAGAGTTCTTCCTGAACTCTTCCCTCCTTGGCGCTCATTGGACGATGTCAACGAAGTTCTCGGACCCGACACTAAGGGTCGACCCTTGCGGGCAGTTCATGAACTTCGTCGGCGTCAGCCAATCAGAGCAAGGGAGGAAAGAGTTCGGGAAGAACTCTTGTTCTTTTTTGAATCCGGGCTGCGTCAGGTGAAATACACTATTGACAGTTGAACGGTGTGTGCAGCACACTTGACGCTGTCAAGTTTGACACCTAGCCGCCCAACATACAAATCAAGTTCTTCTTGTTCCTCATCAATGGCGGTCTGCTCCTCTTTGCCTTTCCGAAGTAAATCGGCAGCCAGCAGCATGTTCCGACCATTGTCAGAGGCAGGGCTCATACCGGTCAGGGAAAAGTCAGGGAGAAAAAAAACGTTAACAATTCTTGTTAACCATAAACGGACCCTTAGTTAAGAAAATTTTCTAGTTTATAGTTTCGAGCAATATTTTTTGAATATAGAAGTTTGCGCCGCGTCATAGCACCCTCTCACTTGTGCAATCTGCTTTTGGACGCCATGTAGGCATTTCATGCCTGCTCGCTGCATTGTTCTTTGTTCTTGATGTGTCTTTTTGCGTGATATTTTTTTGAATTAGCATATTAATCATTACTTTTATAATTGAACACAATTTTTGGCATGAGCGCTGGGCAGCGCGCGCGGGGGGCTGACTTCTCAGAGAGCAAGGTGTCCATTGTTGCTCTGGTACCCGGGCGTGGGTGTGGAGCTGCTCAACAGGTGGTGTTGAACCATGACGCCCTCCCGGCCCTCCCCCCCGCGCGCCCCAACTGTCTGGCAGAAACGGGTCCGTTTAAAAAGTTGTCTGGAAGTCGGAGAAAAGTCAGGGAAATTTCATTTGGGTCAGGGTAAACTATTCAGTGTTTCCTCACTGCTGACGAGGTCCTGGGGGTCAAATGGCGGGCCTTGCTGGTGGACGCGTGGCGGATCTTCGGCGGAGGGGGGGTCCATTTGCGGTCCGTCGGCGGGCGCCATGCCTGGGGGTCCTTCCTGTGGCTCCAGGACTGGTGGTCCGTCGTGGACTGGGTCGACGCGTGGCGGATCTTCGGCGGAGGGTGTTGGCAAATGCTTGAAAATTTCACCAAAGGTGGCGAAAAATGCAGATTTATTACAAAAAAAAATTCTCGAAATATTTTTTTATTTCGATTATTTTACGAAAAGTTGTAATGACACAGGATGCACTTAATGGTATGCAGCTGCTTCACCATCAAATAAAAAAAAAAGGTCATATTGTAAGTGATATAGAATATTTCTGTCTTGAAGGATTTTTACATTGATCGAAGAGCAAAGTATAACCGTATCACTTCCTTTCAGGCTCCACAACTACCAGAAGCTACATTGTCAGAGTGTCATGTCCAACAACCAGAAGGCCCTGTCCTGACGTATCATTGTCCAGTGTCAGCGTGTACCTGCACCATTTCCGAAAGTACTCAAGCTCTCAACAAAAAGGATATGATCAGACATGTTCGGTCATGTCACGGACCTGTTCTCCGAAGCGAAAACCTCTTACTGAAGGTTTCATTAATGTTTGCAGCTAAGAAGAGAAAGAGTTCGGACACTAAAGACTCATAGGTATGGTTTTGTATATGGTTTCAGATGAGAGTTATACACGGTGTTATATTGATGTATTAATTAATGTCATTTGCTCCTGCAGATATGGTGTTAATTGAATGCTGTAGAAACTGGATGGGCCATGAATTGTAACTTCTGTTAATTTGTAAGTACTACCTGGATGTGAGCAAGGAAAGGGAAAACAGTGACAGACTCCTTCACTTTCTAAACATGTCAATTTGATGACCTTGTGGTGCTTTACTTCCACTTCTGCAGATTATTAGTCATGCAGCTACATAGTTTTTAAAGCATCAGTAAATCCAAAGTGGCACTTGCATGATAATGTTAGTTGTAAATTTTGTATTGACAAACAGTATTTTAAGAAAGCTGTTTAAGTGTGAAAAGCTTTATCTTTCTTAGATCTGTTTTGGCCCTAATTTTTGTTACTAAGAATCAAAGATCAGTCTTGTTAAGATAATTCATGGTCTTAGTTTTAATCAGCAAAAAATTCACACCAGAAATACAATTACAAGATGAGATTCTTCAGTACAGCTAACCCTGTATCATTGTTGGGTTACTGCATTGAACGATGACCCCTTAACTTTAGAACATATTCCTGAGAACTGCATCTCTGTGTCACCTTTTCCATGTACTGGATAAAATAGTAGTACTTGGAAATTACGGAAGCTTCGACCTCAGCAGACACTTTTCTGTGGCATTTCGATATGTGTAGCAATAGTTCTAGAAGTGCTGAGCGTTTACACACAGTAGGGATCAAGCATTGAGGGCATGATAATAATACAGTTGGTCCATTAAAGTGACTCAGTGACAGTGGGTGTCGAACATAATTTTCACGATCTAAAGCGGCATAAGCTTTTGCAATCGCCATGACTTTTCTTGTGTTCATCTTTTTCGACAAGTGCTGATCACATTGCTTCGCTCTGTGTACCTGCTGGGGTGAGGCAGCTGCATCACTCTCAATTTTTATTATCTGCTTCACGTCGGCCTCATCAACCTAGAAGACAACAGTAAAGTATTTCATGTAAAATCACTTAGATTGCTGAACTTAGATCATATGGTTTTTATTTACTTGATTAACAATGAATGACTTGTTTGTACATACATCCATATTATAATCTGGTTTGTGGCAGCGGTATGCATGCTCCTCTTTAATATCTGCATCATGCTGGGCCTGTGATGAAATACTCTTTTGTTACTCATTGACATGAATACAAGCTGTCAATTAATCTCATAGACGATACATACCTCAGACATTTCTTTTTCCTTTGGATTGTCAGATAGATGTCTCAGGCCGCCAATATCTATGAAAGAGAAAGAACAAATTCTTTTTTGAAAATGTTGCATTTTATAGTTTAGCACCTGAAATGGTCTATTTTGGGTTGTCTTAATAATGTCACTTTTATTTCTTTTGTCAACAGGGAGAACACACATCATCATAAGATGCTGACGAGAACTTCTTTCAAAATAGGATGCCACATTTACGTTAATTTTGAAAGCTGTTATCATCTGAAGCTGAAGGCTCTGTGTTAATATATTTAATAACATTTCAAACCTCATAGGAATCATTTTGTATGTATGCTAGAAGCCAGACTGATTTTTAAACCCTTGATCTTGATGTGTAGAATAGAATGCTGATGTTAATGGTAAGATGAGATAGCGTATGCTATTTGTGCATTGAGCCAAAACCTAGTTATCTGTAAGTCGGTGTGCTGATCGTGGTATAAGCGTTTTGTTTACTAAGAATGGTTGTAAAGTTTTTGATGATGATGACAGTGACCGATGGCATCAACGGCTGGGACATGATGGTTCTTCAAAACTAGAAATGTTGAGAGAGAATGTGGCTGAGAAAGTGTTCCTAGGTCGATTCCTCCCAAAGTTTCTGAAAGTCTTGATTTTGTTCATTCTGTTTTTGTGTGGTCTTTCGCCTCGAAACTTTTGGTGGTGCAAAATATCTTCTTACTATTCTGCATGATTTTTCTAGATCTGTTAAAAGTGTATGTCATTGCCAAGAAAAGTCACACTACGGACAAATTCAGGGAATTTGTTCTTGAATTAGAAACTCAAAAGGGAAAAGTACTGAGGTAGTGAGACTTTTCAGATGTGATAATGGAGGTGACTGTTTTTTTCTTTGTCTGTGAAACTTGATTTGCAAGTTCATCACTGGGTCATTTCCACAGCATTTTTGAGTAGTGACTTAAAGGAGGATATTTGTGGAGGGTAAAGTTTGTAAACTAACAAAAGCTGTATCTGCTCAATCTGATTATGAGGCTTGTGTTTAATTGTCTGTAAAAATGGAAACAAAATTATATCAGTATATTTGATCTTACTAGGAAATATTCCTTCTTTCATTGACCTATTAAATATATATGTAAGAGGTTCTACTATTTCCTCCTTGCATTTTTTCACTTGTATTGTTGATCTTTACTTATTGTGTCAATTTAGTTCGAAACTAAAGATTTAGGGAATCTGTCTTCATGTTTGAGCATAAATGGTTTGAAACTGGATCATCAAACTGCATACTGTCAAAAACTTTTGTTAAGAATTGACATGTTTGATTGTTAGTGCAAACCCTAAACGGAACAATGGCTATAGGTATTAGTAGCTCATGTATTGATGAATTGAGTAATAATATGAGTGCCTTAAAATTGACAGAATATTATTTGTTTCATGCTAGAACTAAGCACATAAATGTAAGATACCATTTCATAAGCAGTCTGTGTAAAGATGAACAGATTCTTTGTGTCATATGTCCACCATAAAAGTAAAAAGTCTTTACTGTTCTGAATAAATAAATCTACTTATTTTAATAAATGCCACGAACATATCTTAATGACAGACCACAAAGACTGAGGTTTCATTCACACAGGTTAAAATAGGTGCATAACTCAATCAAAATCACATATAAATGCTTCTGCCTCATGTGCCCGCATTACCATCACATCCCGAAAACATCTGCAACAGAGAAGAACGAAAAAGAACACAATTAATTTGGTACTTGTTTCTTTAGGCTGTATCACCTTTAGAGAAATAACAGATAACAAATAACAGAGAATTCCCCATAAGAAAGTAATGTTAAAGTTTGAGCTCGTTTCGGCAGGGTCAAATATTGCTCCATTTTCATAATAGACGCTGAAAGTGAGGTTCCCCCACCACTTTACCTCCTCTCGCCAGCCGCTCCCCCCCTCCGTGTCGCTAACTATTTTCATTCTAGCGGCCGCGTTTCTAAATGTGCCCAGGAATAGTTTCTGAGCCAGTTAAAATATGGAAAAATATGGACACTCCACAGTTCGAAT
>NW_026267382.1:206654-207200 GCF_000697945.3 Frankliniella occidentalis | reverse complement strand
AGTCGCCACCACCGCGACGGTTGACGTCGTATCTACGTGGCAGTGTGAGATCGTGTCATCCCATGTATTGTTGTACGCATGACATTGCCGTGTAACGTTGCGACACGCTAGGTTAGCGGGTTTTGAGACCATTACGTGGCTGCGTTTGTGTGAGGTAGCTGGCTCACATGATGTACATGTGTGTCTGATTGTTTTACCAACGATACAAGTAAAGGCACCCCGCGCTGGATCTTCAGGTCACCTCTACCGCGATGGTCCACGTCGTGCCGACGTGTTAGGATGACCGCGCGTCATCGTGGGCGGGGTTGTGTGCAAACCGATGATTTGTAACGCTGCAGAGCGCTGGGTGTAGGGGTTTCAAGAGCATTACGTGCCTACTTGATTGCGACGTAAAATGCATTAAATGTAGGTGCCCATTTTCGGTCAAATCAATGCGCTTTCACTACGTCAAAAAAGCAACATTGCCGCAACGTGCGCTGGTGATCTGGGGACCACCATAACGTATTCATGTTGAGGCTGCATAGCCGCAACGTGTTCATGTTTGTC
>NW_026267382.1:203080-206398 GCF_000697945.3 Frankliniella occidentalis | reverse complement strand
GGGGGGGTGAGGTAGCTCGAGCGGGTGGGTGGGGTAGGTGGTGGCACCCTCTGGCCAACATGCCCACTCAAAAATCAAAAAATGCGTTTTTTGGGGCAACCCTAGCTCTTGCTCTCTGTCGTTCCAATGAACATATTTTGCAATAAATGCTACACTAGTGATACATATCGTCATCGCATCGCACGCTGAAGCATGCCCCGCTCTGGGTAGGCCACCGGCACCACACAGCTGTGTGGCGGGTTAGCCTACCCAGCTCGTAGCAGAAGCTATCAATAGTGTCTCGTACATTGGGGACCAGAGTTCTGCAAAATCGCCCTTTTTCGACCGACCGACCGAACTTCGAAATCCGACATTAGTCCGAGGTGACGAGGGACTGATCGGGGGGTAATCACTACAGACAGACCTTTCTAAGTGACAAAAAGTTGACTGAAAGTGACGAAAACTGAAAGAAAATGATGACAAAAGTGACTAATCGTGCGTTGATCAGATCAAAAATGAATAAATTAGAGGGGATATAGGCATAGAAATGAAGTAAACGTTGAAAAACGGTGAAAAATTGAATGAAAGTGGAAAAGTGAAAAGTTGAGGTTACGCATTTTCACGGAGTGATTACCCCCTCCGATACGACACTGCTCCATCAATTGAGAGGTCCACGTCAATAAATCAGATTTCCTATGCTTTCCTACATAATTCCGACGCATTTCCGACCAACTGGACGTCGGGCCGGCCCAACAACAGGGTGGCATGCGAAGCAACAACCATTGAACAACCCTTCCTATACACTCCCGCCTACATTTTGAATACACAGGAAGGAGGGGGGGGGGGCTAGGTGTCCTGTTCGGGGTGACGTGTTTGTTTCATACTCGACTGCGTGCGCATGCAGTAGAGACAGTCGACAGGCGAGCGGGAGCGGAGGAGCAGTGGACCGTCTAGTAGTGTGTTATCTTTATCGTTTAGTCAGAGTTTTGTTGAAAATTATGGGGAAGCGAAAGCAAAATAAAAAGTGGCAGGCACCCCGGTCGCCACCACCACCACCCCCGACAGCTCCACAGCCACAGCCGGCCCCGAGCCCGACCTGCAGCTGCCCGACCCAGAGATACATCATCACCGTTGGGTATGTTTCCACTGTGGGCGTCCATTAAAACCTGGAACACATCACCCATCCCTTATTATTTCAGATTTTGCTGTTATTTATGCAGCCCAAAAGTTTGCTATATGTACATTGGAAGTTTCTGAAAGCGAGGGGTGTGAAGCACCCCTGTCAATGTGATCACCTCTAATTCTGCTAAATTCAAAATCTCAGACTAATTTCAATTTATCTGAAACGAATCCATAATTAATTTAACTAATTCAGTCGAATTCAAGACAATTTACATTCAATTCATGTCAATTCGAGCTAATATGTCTCTATTGGACCTTCAGTGATACGAAACCATTGAGAAACGCACAAACTTTAACTTCAACTACCCAAGTAACAGACATGTCATCAATACATCAATATGACATCAAATTTTGGTCAATTTTGTTTTAGTCACTATGACGTGTTTTCCATTGAAGAACATGACCATTTTCTGATGTCAAAATGACATTATAGTGATAATACAGAATTTTTAAACAAATAATATTGCTGGCCACGTTGTAGGACCTTGCCACACTCTGCTTGATCTCCATCTACTCTCTCTACTTTGCACCGCCAGAATTTGACATGAAATGCTATCTGCCAGTGGGATTCGAACCCACAACCTTTCAATCCTAGTAGTGACTTGCTACCCCCTGAGCCACACATGGATGTGAATAGCATTGTCTTACTTGCTCCTAGTGGTGTAAACCCATGTTTACATCAGCTGATGTCATTGACGTAAACATGACAGTTTCTATTATTGGGGCTCCAGCGGTGGAAGGGGAAGGGGCTCGGCTCGGCTCTCAGGACTCGGCTCGGCTGCGCCTGGCCGACGTAGCTTGGCTGCGACTCGGCTCGTCTCGGCCGTGCGGCGACGGAAATCGAGCCTCACTGCCTCAGCCTCAGCCTCAGCCTCACCATCCCGCCTAGCACAATATATTAGATTGCTGGCCCGTCTCCCGCTTCTCTGTCCTTACCGAGAGTTAAAGCAATGACACCTTACCTAAATATACTTATGTTTACTTATGTTTAGTCTGAGTTAAGTAAGGTTTGTAAGGTATCATCTGCTAAAAACATTAATATTACTTGCTGGAGTGCAGGGCAAATAAACCTCGTGTCCGTCTGTGAGTGACTGTTCCACTAGGAGGAAATGTGCTAGAGACTTGATATTTTCAGGGTATCTTATGGTCCACTCTTAGAGAACGAAACGCCTATGGCAAATCCGGCAGACCCCTCATGGTGTGAATGGGAGTATTCAAGTTTTTGCTCCACCTCTAACCGTTTAGGCGCTAGATGGTCTTTTTAGCAGATGATACGCAGTTATCATCGGCTAGTACTGTACTTAAGTCGGCAGTTCCACCGTTACTTTGCTAGCACATCGAGTTGAAGCGCCGGCGAGAGAGCCGTGCTCGCGTGCTCGCTCCGTCGGTCGCCTGCTGTACCTATGGAGTAAGTATATACTTCCTCCATGGCTGTACTGCACCGCGCTGCTCGACGACTATACTCTATTTCACCCAAAGAATAGACTCAGGTAGGGCCTAACCTGGGTCCGGCCTGGCCAGCCCTGGGCCGACCATCGCCAGCTACCCGGCTCTGGTGTCACATGTGGCCCACCCCCGCACAGCGGGGAGCGGTGGCGTGGCGTGGCGGAACGAAATGGAGCGCCTGACTGAAGCATATCAAAGTTGCAATTTGCGTTCAAATATTCGTTGAATTTGCAAAAAAGGTCCAGATTTGATAAAGTTGACCCCACAAACCGTAGGTTCAAAAAAAAGTAGAAAGTTGTACCGTTGTTTTGAGACATTATTATTATACTGGAAAAACACAGGAAGGAATCACCACAGCAATTAATAATGCCTCAAAACAATGGTACAACTTTCTACTTTTTTTTGAACCTACGGTTTGTGGGGTCAACTTTACCACATCTGACACTTGCTTGCAAATCCAACGAATATTTGAACGCAAACTGAAACTATGGCAGGCTTCAGTCAGACGCTCCATTTCGTTCCGCCACGCCACGCCACCGCTCCCCGCTGTGCGGGGGTGGGCCACATGTGACACCAGA
Source organism: Frankliniella occidentalis (assembly GCF_000697945.3). Taxonomy (NCBI): domain Eukaryota; kingdom Metazoa; phylum Arthropoda; class Insecta; order Thysanoptera; family Thripidae; genus Frankliniella; species Frankliniella occidentalis. The sequence goes on along the minus strand of NW_026267382.1, from coordinate 203,213 downwards.
GCCGGGTAGCTGGCGAGGGTCGGGCCAGGGCTGGCCAGGCCGGACCCAGGTTAGGCCCTATCGGCTGCATCGGCCACTCACAAGTGTTCAACTACCTGGCAGCTGAAAATTTCTAGGACTGTGTCGCACTCAT
>NW_026267382.1:188025-193225 GCF_000697945.3 Frankliniella occidentalis | reverse complement strand
GGTGGGGGCGGCCACTGGGGCCCTGGCAGCAGGGGTGTGGAGGCGGGAGGGGGCGGAGCGAGCCCTGATGCATGCCTGCAGAAGAACAATCAGAGTTTAAACCATGGTGAAACCTCGCGCGCGCACACACACACACTTCTGTGGAGTCAGCTGGGGCCTCCTTGGCGGCGGCCTGCTGGTGCGGGGCGGATATGGGCTGCTCATAGGCCTGATCCTCCAGCACGGCGGCGGCCTGCACAGCGGCGGGGGCCAGGGGCGCGCGCACGGGGAACTGCACATAGAAGGAGCACACAGGTCAAAACAAGCACAGCGGCAACAACAACTAGACTTACCTCGTGCAGTGCGTTGTCGTCGCCCGTCCCGTCGTCCACCTGGCGACTGGGGTGAGGTGGGTGCGGCGACACACCAGGGCGGAGGGGTGGGCGGTGGTGGAGACCCCACCAAGTGCTTTCCACGACATCGACAACGACTGTAAAAGACGGTCATAAGTACATATTAATCACGTGAGTCCCACATAGATAGACGCCCCAAAGCAGGGCGGGGCGCGCTGCGAGCCGTGCAATGGGGTACGAAGATGGCGGAGGGTTACAATGGGGTACACTTACTACTATTACTAATTTCACTCATCAAATTTTCTCCACTCTAAGAGACAAATAGCTCCCTTACTGCATGAGTACGCAACTGAAGCTCCCCATTATAAGAAAACAGAATCTTGACTCCAAAGAAAGGGCGGCCATCTTTCTTGCTGGAGTTGACCTCCAAGGAGACTAATTTGTCTTTTACTTCACTCTTGGTAAATTCAAGCAGCCTGTGAGCTTCCTCCTTCACCATTCCTCTGATAGAGGCATCATTAATTGCAAATCTGTAATTAGATAGAGTAGCATACCACACTAACTTCTTACTGACATTTTTTTCCACTCGGGCGGACGGGCTCGGTCGGGAAGTTGGTGGCTTCCCGTCCTCCAATGAATTTTCCCTCCTATCTAACTACCGCCCGAGGGGGGGATCACTTCGAAAAATCATTGTACAACCCCCCAAAAAAGTCACAAAAAAGTCACAAAAAAGTCAAAAAAAAGTCACTTTCCGTAAAATCATTGTACACATTTCGCATGACTGATCACCCCCTCGCTACCGCCCGTCCCACACACACAAAATAGTATTCTGACTGCAAGCCGATTATGATTTGAGTAAGAATAAAATATTCTTGATATGGGGACTAGACTATATATTCTTACCGTTAGTATAAAATATACTCAAGTTAGTATTCTTGTTTCAAGAATAATGTAGGCTTGAGGGTAGATTCTCTAGATTCTCATTTTAGACCACAAAAAGTAGAAAATGTTATTCTTGGTGTGCGCCATTTCATTTATTTGCGTTAACACTTCAATTTCGTTGACTTTTTTGGCCAACTTTACCTGGATTCGAACCTCGGACCTTTGACTTATCACTCCGCACCCTTGACCACTAGGCTACGAGAACAGCTCTACCCGAGTTGCGTGGGCTACGAATCCCATTCGACCGGAGGGCTCACACTCTTAAGAATAATTATGCTTCCGTGAAGAACATTACAAGTTTCAAATGAGGTAGTTTTCCATCGGGCAAAAACTGGCACCTCAATCCGACATGTGTTCTCAAATCAAGAATACTATTTTTCTTGTAAGAAGACTATTATTCTCATGTTGAGTATACAGATGTATTGACAGCGCCCTTCGTACTAAGTATATTTTATTCTAATGGGTGTAATCCGCATGCTATTAAGAAGAAGTTTGGAGGCATAACTGGTAGAATATTATGATTGGGAATAGAATATCGTAAGCAAGAATATTTATATTCTTATCGCAAGAATACTGTTTTGTGTGTGCACGGACATGGCGGGCCCGCTCCAGGAACTGCCGCTTGGCGCGCCCCTTCAAATTATTGAAGGCCGGGAACGATATATTAAATTAGCGCCCATTTATAGACCGGCACAGCAGGCACCATAGGGACTGTGATCAGACTGGCTGTCAGTACGAAAGCCGACTGGTGGGACCATACAACCCTATGCTGTCTGCTACGCCGGTGTTGATGTTATTAAAACACGTCCGCCTGGCGCCGCAGGGTGGTCCTGGTGGCCTTGGTGGTTAGGGTAAGTCGTATATCGCTTATTTTCGATTCTTGGGTTGTAATAGTGTTTTCCATGCGCCATTTTGGATGAAAACTCCGGGAAACATTTTTTAAGTTTTTTCCTTTAACGTTTTCATAACCCTACCTTGCCTGTTATTCTGGCCTGCCATAAGAGGTTGTTTTGAAAACTTCAATTTTGGGCGTATTTTTTTCTTGACTAAACACGCAATTTTACGGCTCTTTGGGTGAAAATTTTAAGGAGAAAGCTCTATCTCTGCCGGTTTGCATAATATGAATTGTTTTTATATTGCTGTAAATAAGCAACCTTTTCCCTTCCAATAATAATTCGTAGCTCGAAAACCGGCTGAGATAGAGCCTTCTTCTCAAAATTTTCTCCCAAAGAGCCGTAAAATTGCGTGTTTAGTCAAGAAAAAAATACGCCCAAAATTGAAGTTTTCAAAACCACCTCTTATGGCAGGCCAGAAGAACAGGCAAGGTAGGGTTATGAAAACGTTAAAGGGAAAAACTTAAAAAATGTTTCCAGGAGTTTTCATCTAAAATGGCGGTTGGAAAACACTATTACAACCCAAGAATCGAAAATAAGCGATATACGACTTACCCTATTGGTGGTGGCCTGATACATAACCCTGATAAACTGGACGACTAGCTCAGCGTTTGCCAGGTACAGGGGCTGGGTTAAAGCAATGAATTTATATAAGTGCGCCAAGGAATGTGAAATTCCTAACATAACTAGAACCCATAATTAACAATATCACAGTTTATTTAGACTGGCTGACAGAAAAACAATCAAAAGGCACTTCATAACCTAACTCCAGGAGGTCCAGAACAACGGCACCACGGCCAAACGATACATACATAAAAACCGGTAAACCAAAGCTAAAGGTGTAAACCGAGACGTATACAAGAACGATACACTCCGAGAGCAGGACGAAACGATGCGGTGAGCTTGAGGTCAGAGGGCGACATGTCGGCACGATACGATAGAATTACTTGCATTGCAAAACTCAGGTAAAACCAGTCATGGTAAAGACGTCCAAGACGTACAAGACCCTTCAAGACCCTAGAAGTAGAAGGGATAAAAAGGTAAAATCAATACAAGGCTCTAACTCGAATAGGAAAACCACGAACACGTGGCAGAAAGGCATAACGTACCGGGGATAGAAAGATGGTAGGTGAGGCTGATAGTTCGCCCTGGTCGGTGTTCAGTTCAGCTCTGACACAACCGAGCCGCGGACCGAACCAGCTGAGCGAGAGAGAGAGGTGGAGGCGGAGCGAGCCGCGCGGCGTCTCGGTCACTTGGCCGGCGGTCAGCAGAGGGAGAGGTGTGCAGCAAGACCTGCGGGTGGTGGTGGTGGGCGTAGCTTAGCGCAGGCGCACGTCCAGATCCTCGCCACGACCTTGGACGGGAGCGGGTGCCGGTAGATCAGCGGCTGGAGCGCTGTTACCGAGCGCCTGGTGGTGGTGATGCGCTGGTACGCCGTGCTGCGGCGATCCAGGCTCGCCGTGATGAGGGCTCCCGGGTAGAGGAGCTTGGCCACTTGAGGAACGGCCCTGCCGGCAATGAGGGCGGGGCACGGGAGGGGGCGGAAATCCTGCGGTAACGGAGTCTTGATTAAGTATTCACACTTATGGAAGTTTTAGACCAACCCGATCGCCGGCACCGCGCAGCTGTCCAGGAACGCGTGCAGGTCCCCGACCCCGACGTCGATCGACGCCACCAGGAGATCATCAGCATAGGCCAGGAGGAGCGGGGAGAAGTCGATGGAGTCCACGTCAAGGCTGAAGCCGGGGAGGTGCTGCACCGCTGCCTTGATGGCCCAGTGGAGGGCGCGCGTGAAGAGGAACGGCGCGAGGGAGCAGCCCTGCTTCCCCGTGCCGTGCGGGCCGCGAACCACCTGATGGAAGTGAAGCCCGTCAGCGCCAGCGCGGTGACGCCGTTGAGCAGGAACGGAGAGACGCCGTCGGCCAGCAGCACCGCCGCCAGCTCCCGTCGACGGGAACGCCGACTTGATGTCCAGGCCCAAGACGTGGACCGTGTCGCCCGCCCTCAAGCGCACCTTCCTGAGCAGCACGATATGGTCGTAGGTCCCTCTCTGCGGCTGGAACCCAGCCTGGTACCAAGGCATGGGCGGGGGCACCGCGTAGAGGGGCATCAGGAGGTGTTTGGCCAGCAGCTTGTAGATGACGTTCCACAAGGTGAGCCTGCGGTATTCCGCCAGCGTACGCGGCACCTTGGGAATGGGCTGCTGGACCGATGTGACCCACTCCGTGGGGAACTCACCCGCCTCTCAGGCTGGGCCGATTACCGCAGCCAACAGCTGAGAGAGGCTAGGAGGGGCATATTTTAACAGCTCCCCCGGCAGCAAGTCCGGCCCAGTGTTGTTGGAGAGAGTCCTGGCGTACCTAGCCAGTTGGTCCGGCGCCTGGGCTTCAGGGTCGGGTGCCTCCGCCAGCACCGGCACCGGTGTGGCATCCTGGAGCCCGTCCGCCCACCGCTGCCAGTCCTCGATGGTGGGCCCGCCGGCCCCATGCGGCCGTCGGGGTCCGCTTGGAGACTCAGAGATGCCGGAACAGGACGTGCATGCGAGCGGCAGGACGGGTCCCGGTCACCGAGGCGAAGAAACGCCCCCTGCTGCTCCATCTGGTGTTGGTCACGGGCCGCGCGCTTCGCGGGCCGTCCGAGGGCGGTCTGCGGCGTAAGGCGCCCTGCCCGCTCGGTCCCGGTGGAATGCTGTGAGGGCCGGCGCCGTCGCGTTGGCCGCCGCCTGTCGCCGTGGAGTCTGTGGCTCAGGACCCGCAGCCAGGACGCCGTCGGCTGACGGTGGGCCACCCTGCCTGGCGGCCTGGAGCTGCGGCCCGGGAGGAGTGGGCGTCGGAGCTACGGTACCGCGCCCAGATCGAGCTCGAGCGGGACAAACGGCGCCGCGCAGTTGGAGGCCTATCGGGTGGCCAAGGAAGTACTTGGGCTACCGAGGCCGCCCAGACCGCCTGCATTGTCCTAACTCAGCGGCTATGGCTAGGTCGGAGGCCAGGTCCTCCTCCCGGTTGCAGTGTTGCAACACTGCAACCGGGAGGA